>NC_079441.1:73834108-73864108 GCF_903798145.1 Danio aesculapii | reverse complement strand
GCTCGCCACATACTGCGTCCGCACGTTTGCACTTTATAAGGTACGATTGTGTGTTCAGATGTGTGTTCCTTAGTTAGTTAGCCTACGGTTTATCCTACAAACGCCTACAGACTGAAACGCTGTCAGGATTTCCTGATATTTCCTGGGTTTTCCAGTGCATATTCATTTGTTTTAACTATGTGATAATATTGCGAAAATCGCTATACAAACACAGGAGAGCGCCCCCTGGCCTTCTGGAGGTGATCTACAACTGTTCACGTCACCATTCTTAACTCACATGAAGACAATCACAGCTTTCACTAAATCTAATTTGATGTCGATCTATCATTCAGTCGTAGTGTGTGTGTGTGTGTTGAGAGTGATTCAGCCGAACGCTGTAGTTTTATGTCTGTGTTTTGCTCTCCAGAACGGCTCCAGTGAGAAGCGTGAGGTTCGTCAGTTTCAGTTCACGGCGTGGCCGGATCACGGCGTCCCCGAGCATCCCACACCATTTCTGGCCTTCCTGCGCAGAGTCAAATCCTGCAACCCGCCGGACGCCGGGCCCATGGTGGTGCACTGCAGGTCTGACACTCACTGTCTTTATATCAGCACCTACACTTCACGTATGTGTGTGATATTAATACCGCAGGGTGACAGGCATGTGTTTGAACTGTAATTGTTACTATGCATACAAGTGTGCACTGCTGTTCAAAAAGTTCACAGAATCCTGAAAAATGAGATACTCGTAGCACATCACAGACAACAATACCAATATTATCATAAATTCAGTTATATTGCAGGTCTGTTGAATGCTTGATTCTGATTGGCTGATGAGCATTTTAAGGTGTGCCATTATTTTCTGATAAACCCACAGCTGAAAATGAATGTGAAAACCATCTCGGAGGATATACTTAATATATTTTGGTGCAAACAGATTTATTAAACAGAAATATTTATTAAAATGATTTACATCAAATATCTTTTGAAATAAAGAAAACACATTTAAATTCATGCTAAATATAGCTAAAAATGTATTATATATTATATATTTTGCTCTTTTTAAAAATAAAATGTGTGTAATATTTTAATGCATCAATAGAAAATATTACGGTTAGATTTAAGAGGTTTAGTATTTGTATTATATATATACAGTATATATATATATATATATATATATATATATATATATATATATATATATATATATATATATACACAGTGTTTCCTCTGGGATATTTTCCAGCTGTGGTGGCAGTCCTTTTACACAGATCTTCCAACTACCTGTTGCGTTATTTCAATGACAAATGTCGTGAGCGCAGTATTACAAGTCGAGATGGCATTCATGTAATACGAGCATGCAAACCTCTTTGATTGTGCACCCATTTCCTCTGTTCGTGCACAACTTCTTGCACGCCCTAAAATACGCTTCTCAATCGCAGATTTTCTTGTGCGCTCTCAAATAAACGCTGCTGTAGTGCAGTTTAGTGTGTTTATGTGACGAGTATATCTCCAATGTTTTTTAGATTTGCTAGAAATATTTATGAATGTCTCCAGTAGACCTACAGTATGGAAAAAAAAGTTAGCTCTATTATATTTCACTTACAATTTGATATGTTTTGCTGCAATTATAACTCGCTATAAGAAAAGCAAAAACAACAACAACTGAAGGTTTTGAATGAGAAACTGTATTGTAGCTATGGTGGGAATGAGTTTTGGTGTGGCACCCCGCCATAGGAGAATAAATATAGCAGAGATGGATGGATGGATGGATGGATAGACAGATAGATGGATAGACAGACAGATAGACAGACAGATAGATAGATAGATAGATAGATAGATAGATAGATAGATAGATAGATAGATAGATAGATAGAAAGATAGATAGATAGATAGATAGATAGATAGATAGATAGATAGATAGATAGATAGATAGATAGATAGATAGATAGATAGATAGATAGATAGATAGATAGATAGATAGATAGATAGATAGTCTTTAAAATATTATGTGCTGTAAAATATTTAATTTCTTGCATCAGTATCATGTAATGGCATGTAATTTAGATTTAGCAGTGAAACCCAGTCTAGTTATTGGCCTGGGGTTTTAAACACACACTTTAATGAGACTCCACTGTGTGTCTCTATACAAAAATAAGAATAAATAAATAAAAGGGCTGCTTTGGGTGCGTGGCAGAAGATGAGGCACTCCTGCATTTATGGAGGACGCAGATATGAAACCATCTGTTACTTTCAGCTCTGAGCAGAAAAACATCAGGCATGCAAAAAAGACGAGCTTCCCATCGCTAAAAAACTGGCAGATAGAAAACAAGGATTAGTAAACCCTTAAAAATAACACATACGGCAGTTAATTAGAGCTCCCAGCGGAGCGCTGGAAATTGAAAAATCCTTATTTCCCCTCTTTTCTGTGCGAGCGCTGAATACGGGAATTAATATCATTCATTGGGACGCCGACTTTGAATTCCTTTCGGCTCAGATCAGATAAAGACTCGACAGCGAGACTTTAATCCGCTGGAAACACCGTCCCCTTCGTCTGACCATTAAAAAGCTCATTTTTCCAGTGTCAAAAAGTTGACACATCCTCCGGGAAGAGCGGGAAAGTTTTAAGCCGTGGGGTCATGTGATGGCAGGAGATTATATGTGCTGTTTGTCAGGAGAAACAAAAGAAACCGGTTCTGTTTTTCCTCCCGCTGCGCTTCTGGGTAATTAACAGTGCTGGAAACGAGCCATTTAGAGCTGTTAAACGGTTCTGAACTGAACCAACGTCCATTTTAAGGAAAATCTGTTTACTCGGCGGCCATATTTAATCGCCCTCCAGGCTACACTGCAAAAATGCCTCTCTTACTTAGAGTCTTTGTCTTGTTTCTCGTCCAAATACTCTTAAACCAAGAAGCGTTTTCAGGACGAGCACAAAATATTGTTTTGTTTTCAGAAATAATGAGAGAAACACAATGAGCCCAAACCGACAACACACACCGCTCCAAAACAAAAGCTAGCTAATATTCTCCATATAGTAGCACATTTACAGAGCATGTATTGAACCTGCAATGGTCTAGCACAGCATTATCCCACATCAAACTAACATATATTATAGTGCTTTTGTGCAGTACTATAGCAAAGTGCTTGAATTAATCTGTTGTGGTGATTCTACAGTTGCTATGGTAACACAACAACTACAGTAATTGATCTGTTGTGGGGATTCTACAGTTGCTATGGTTACACAACTACAGTAATTGATCTGTTGTGGGGATTCTACAGTTGCTATGGTAACACAACTACAGTCATTGATCTGTTGTGGTGATTCTACAGTTGCTATGGTAACACAACAACTACAGTAATTGATCTGTTGTGGGGATTCCATAGTTGCTATGGCAACACAAGGACCACAGTTATTGATCTGCTGTGGTGATTCTACAGTTGCTATGGTAACACAAAGGCTACAGTAATTGATCTGTTGTGGTGATTCTACAGTTGCTATAGTAACAATCGCTAAACTAATTGATTTGTTGTGGTGATTATATAGTTGCTATGGTATTACGACAACCACAGTAATTGATCTGTTGTGGGGATTCTACAGTTGCTATGGTAACAGTCACTAAACTAATTGATTTGTTGTGGGGATTCTATAGTTACTATGGCAACACGACTACAGCAACTGATCTTGTTGTGGTGATTCTACAGTTGCTATGGTAACACAACGGCTACAGTAGTTGATCTGTTGTGGTGATTCTACAGTTGCTAGGGTAGCAATCACTAAACTAATTGATCTGTTGTGGGGAATTCCATAGTTGCTATGGTAACACAACGACTACAGTAATTGATCTGTTGTGGGATTCTATAGTTGCTATGGTAACGCAAGGACTATAGTAATTGATCTGTTATGGGGATTATGTAGTTGCTATGGTAACACAACATTTATAGTAATATAAACAAATGACCCATTGCCGAAGTTTTCTACAACTAGAATCAGAATCAGAATCAGAATCAGTTTTTACAGGGTTTATTAAACCGCAGTACACCACAGTTTACTGTAGTAAAAACTGAAATATATCACAGTGTTTATTACAGTTGATCGGCTCATGCTGTTGTCTCATGCTCATCTTCTTTGGTGTTCAGCAGAGGAAAGAAAGTCAATCAGGTTTGGAGCAAGTGAAAGGAGAATAAATGATGACAGAATTGTTGGTTTTGGGTGAACTGACCCTTTAAATCAAGAAGCGTTTTCTAGACAAGCACAAAACATATTTATATATTTTCTGTGTTCTGAAATAATGAGTCAAAATGAAGTGAGTTTTTGATTAAAACATGCAAAATAATCTGCCAGTGTGGTCAGTGAAGTAATCTAATGTCAAATCAAAAAACAGATTGTATTTCTTCCTTCATTGGCAGATTACTTTGCATGTTTTAATGAAGAACTCACTTATCTCTGAACACAAGACTATATCTATGCTTGTCTAAATGCTTCTTGATTGAAGAGTTTGTAGATCTATGGACTAGTAACTCAGATTAAGAACAGCAGTGTGCTTGCATGTGTTATAACGCTGTGCTGGAGTGTGACAGACATCATGCGATCAATAGCGATGTCTCTCCGGCGTTTACCGCGGTCACCTGTAACCGCAGCCGGTCAGCCGTTATGCAGAGCAGAGAAGCTCCATCCAGCCGCATGATTGAATGTCAGCGAGGTCGAGAGACGGGTAAATCTGACACATCGGCCATTTCACGAGTGTGTTTGAGTGAACGCTGTCCAGAACACTCCCGCTCATATCAATACCTCAGAATCAATGGAGGAAAAGGCTTTCGCATCAGGAAAATTCAACAGTGGAAACTCAGTCTTCATATACTCTTTTATCTGTGAGTATAAACAATTGTATTGACTATCCCAACTAGGACTGGGTGACATGGCAAAACTGCAAACTCTATTTTTTTTTGGTCCCTACTGAACAGTAACGATAAATTTCGATATAATTTAATGCTTCCAGCTTTAAAACGATGACTGATTAAATGACCATTTATTGTTTATTAACATGAACAGATTACACTTTTGGCCTTAAATGAAAACAAATTGTAAAGTACATTTAAAAAGACTAATCTGTTTAAGGTCTGGCATTACCAGGTAAATTAAATGTGCAAAACATAAACAAAAAATATATACACTACAACTCCAGCAAGTCCAAACTAATTGTACAAGTTTCAGGGTTTTTTGGGTGATCCTTTTGTAGGTGATTGAATGTGTTGGTTGTGTTGCCAAACCATTGACATAGTTTTTTCTTCTTCCATCAAATAAACATAGCGGAAAATACGCATTTATAATGCTCCGCTGTTATTCCCATCAAAAACCTCTATCAACATGTTTAATACAAATCATTATTATAAAGATTACAGGTGCGTCCCAAATCGCATTATGCACTATTCTACGCCATTTTGTAAGACAAGGCAAGGCAAGTTTATTTCTATAGCACAGTTCATACACAGTGGCAATTCAAAGTGCTTTACATAAACAAGAATAAAAAAAGAAAAGTATAAGAAAATAAAAACAAATAATAAAATATGATAAATAAAAAACGATAAAAACAAATTTAAATGTGTTAAAACAGGTTATAAAAGAATGAAAAAGAAGAGAAAAACATAGTAGTTCGATCTGTCGGACGTAGCACAGTGCTCATTCAGTAAAGGCACAGCTAAACAGATACTCTAAATATTATAAGTGCACTGTAATTAGCAGGATGATGCACTCATTCAGCTGGTAAACAGAAGTGTTTAATGATGGACACACACTCACCAGCCACTGCTTTTCTCACGTAGCGCAAGAGGCGGAGCTATCGGGCGCTCATGTTGGGTTACTTTATTTATTTTGGATTGTGAGAGTAAAATTCTCCTATGAGAGTGATTATAGCGCCTCCCGGTGGTGAATGCCGTTATACTCATGGCAGGTATTATTTGGTAGTTTGGTCATTAATTTCACTAATTAGGCAACAGGCAAACATCGTCAGGGAAACGGTTTGAGTTTCCGCTTAGTAAAAAACCTGTTGAGTGTGTAAGGGCATAAGTACATAGTGGATAAGTGCATAGTGTACAGTGTCCCATTTGGGACGCAGCTTATGAGTCCAAACTTTTATTTTTACAGAAGCTATAAACAGACATGCATGCTGTGATTGTGGTGATGAGAGACAACACATCACATATATGTTGACTTATTTAAAGGCGCTGTATGTGAGCTTTTGACTCTTCTGAGCTGTACCTGAGCTGATCAGTTCATCCTGTTGTTCATCTGTGGGAAACAGAAGCTGTTTCTATTATATCAATTTGAGCTGTTGGTTAGGACAAAAACTCTTTTAATATGGAGAAGATTCCTTCTATCGGGTGCCGTTGCTTTTATTTAGAACACGACAAGTCAAGTCAGACTCGCTCCTCAATCTGGCAACCTGCGCTTGTGTTTGTTTTGATCCAGGAGTGCAATACCTAGCTCAACCACTGGGTGTCAAACTTACACACTGCACCTTTAATGTAGGCTATAGGCCTACTTTATATATATATCAGAGAGTTTGTGATGCAACAATGACAGTGTAGCATAATTAAATCCTTATTTTCTGTGAAGCGAAACAAACACTGCACAGTTGTGTAGCGGATGGGGATGCACAAAAATACACAGCATTCACATATTGTTGTTGGAAAAAAAAATTTGGAATGAATTTCGTTTAGTACAATTTGGTAGATCACATTTAAACTGTGGCCTTATTTTAATGCATTTGTGTGTCTGTGCGTGTTTAATGAAGATGCTTGTGCGTGTGTGTGTGTGTGTGTTCTTCAGCTCAAGTGCACCGTTGATTAAGAATCCTCTATGTATTCTGGTCTTCAGTAGGAAGTGCTCTAGCGCGAGTGTCTGTGCGTCTCTAATGAGTGAATGGTTCAGATCTCAGGTGTTTGCTGGAGAAGTCTCTGCGCTTGACGTCAGATGCGGCGCTTCAGGAAGTTCTCTAAGCTTTAGCCTCTTCAAAGTGACGGAAAGAGAAAGTAGATGGAGGCTTTTAGAGTCTGTCGATGGAGGTTAGAGAGGATAAATGGAGACTGTTTCTTGTCAAGTGAGCACAGGTGTACCGCAAGTCAAGAACAGCTTCATGTAAACTCCACAATCTCTGCCGTTATATAGTGTTTGACTGCGGTGATCAGGACAGCGGCACACTTTACTCACTGTAAGCTAAATTAATCAGAATATCTGAAAACTACGGTGGCTGAGAGAACTCAAATGCACTGCTAGTTAGGAAAACATGTATCTATTATCAAGAAAACACTAACAGATTGAGTTTGACAACACACACATACAGAAACACGCTGCTCGTTTAAAAGCAGATGCATAAAGGAAAACACTAACAAAATTTTTGAGCTTAGTTTTAAACAGTGGGCTACACTGAGCTACTTTTTAACAGTAGATGGCATTCTAGGCTAGTTTTTAACAGTCGGTAGCGCTCTAGGCTAATTTTTAACAGTTCTAAGCTTCTTTTTAACAGTAGATGGAGCTCTAGGCTAGTTTTAAACAGTAGATGGAGCTCTAGGCTAGTTTTTAACAGTAGATGGTGCTCTACGCTATTTTTTAGCAGCCGATGGTGCTCTACGCTAATTTTTAACAGTTCTAAGCTAGTGTTTAACAATAGATGGCATTCTAGGCTAGTTTTTAACAGTGGATGGCGCTCTAGGCTAGTTTTTAACAGTAGATGGAGCTTTTGGCAATTTTTTTAACAGTAGATGGCGCTCTAGGCTAGTTTTTAACAGTAGATGGCGCTCTAGGCTAGTTTTTAACAGTAGATGGCGCTCTAAGCAAATTTTTAACAGTTCGAAGCTATTTTTAACAGTAGATGGCGCTCTAAGCTACTTTATAACAGCAGATAGTGCTCTAAGCTAGTTTTTAACAGTTCTAAATTAGTTTTTAATAGTAGATGGCGCTCTAGGCTAATTTTTAACAGTCACTGGCACTTTAAGCCAATTTTTAACAGTACTAGACTATTTTTTAACATTAGATGGCGTTCAAGGCTAGTTCTTAACAGTTGATGGTGCACTAAGCCAATTTTTCACAGTTATAAGCTAGTTTTTAATAGTAGATGGTGCTCTAGGCTAGGTTTTAACATCAGATAGAGCCCTAAGCTAGTTTTTAACAGTTCTAAGCTAGTTTTTAATTCTAGATGGCACTCTAGGTTAGTTTTAAATATTCAATGGCGCTCTAAGCTAATTTTTAAAAGTTTAAAGCTAGTTTTTTAACAGCAGATCACAATTTAGGCAAGTTTTTAACAGCAGATGGTGTTCTAGACTAGTTTTTTACAGTGGATGGCGCTCTAAGTTTTTAACAGTACATAGTGTTCTAAGCTAGTTTTTAACAGCAGATGGTGCTCTAGGCTGGTGTTTTTAACAGTGGATGGCGATCTAGGCCAGTTTTTAACAGTAGTTAGCGTTCTAAGCTAGTGTTTAACAGTAGATGGCGCTTTAGGCCAGTTTTTAACAGTAGATGGCTCTCTAGGCTAGTTTTTAACAATAGATAGCGTTCTAAGGCAGTGTTTAACAGTAGATGGCGCTCCAGGCCAGTTTTTAACAGTAAATAGCGCTCTAAGCTAGTGTTTAACAGTAGATGGCGCTTTAGGCCAGTTTTTAACAGTAGATAGCGCTCTAAGCTAGTGTTTAACAGTAGATGGCGCTTTAGGCCAGTTTTTAACAGTAGATAGCGCTCTAAGCTAGTGTTTAACAGTAGATGGCGCTTTAGGCCAGTTTTTAACAGTAGATAGCGCTCTAAGGCAGTATTTAACAGTAGATGGCGCTCTAGGCTAGTGTTTTTAACAGTGAATGGCGATCTAGGCCAGTTTTTAACAGTAGTTAGCGTTCTAAGCTAGTTTTTAAAAGTAGATGGCGATCTTGGCCAGTTTTTAACAGTAGATGGCTCTCTAGGCTAGTTTTTACCAATAGATAGCGTTCTAAGCTAGTGTTTAACAGTAGATGGCGCTTTAGGCCAGGTTTTAACAGTAGATAGCGCTCTAAGGCAGTATTTAACAGTAGATAGCGCTCTAAGGCAGTGTTTAACAGTAGATGGCGCTCCAGGCCAGTTTTTAACAGTAGATAGCGCTCTAAGCTAGTGTTTAACAGTAGATGGCGCTTTAGGCCAGTTTTTAACAGTAGATAGCGCTCTAAGGCAGTGTTTAACAGTAGATGGCGCTCTAGGCTAGTGTTTTTAACAGTGAATGGCGATCTAGGCCAGTTTTTAACAGTAGTTAGCGTTCTAAGCTAGTTTTTAACAGTAGATGGCGATCTTGGCTAGTTTTTAACAGTAGATGGCTCTCTAGGCTAGTTTTTACCAATAGATAGCGTTCTAAGCTAGTGTTTAACAGTAGATGGCGATCTTGGCCAGTGTTTAACAGTAGATGGCGCTCTAGGCAATTTTTTTTATCAGTAGACGGTCCTCTAGGCTGGTTTTTAGTTTGTTGTTTGTGTGTGTGTATTGTGAGAATTTGTGTGTTGTCAAATATATAAAGATGTTTTCTCACTTTAGTGTTTTTCTAATGCCTTCCTGCTGGAATGACTTGCCATTTTTAAGAAACATCTTGGGTATTGTTTCATCAATGCTTAATCATTGAATTACCAAACAATAGCACTCCATACTTATTTGCATCAGACACTTTCCTTTAACAGGTCATGTTTTTGGGAAATCATTGAGCAATACTGAGTGTGCTTCATGTGGATGAGTGGGCTGATAAACCACATGCCGTTTTCCTCTCCATACACTGAAAAAAAGTGTTGCATGCAAAACTGTTGCAAACTATTTATTTGTGTTGAATTTAAACAAACAAATTACATTTATTAATTATCAACTTAATTTGTTTGTTTAAATTTAGCCCAAATAAATTGTTTACAACCACTTAATGTAAAAAAATTGAGTGAATCCAAGGAATCATCTTTGAATAATTGTTTTCAGTGTATGCACCAGACACTTTCTTATAAAGGCTTTGAATAACATAACAACTGCTCAACTAACTCAGGCTTATCATGGCCTTTACTGTATATACTCCTGCTCTCTGGTCAGTTGAAGAGCTCCTTTTTTCTCAATTATAAGTCCGTTTGGATAAATGTGAATAAATGTGAATGTGTTTTCATAACTTCTGATTTTCTCCTCATCAAGCGTCTGTGCTCTTCTTTCTCTGGTATTTTCAGTGCTGGCGTGGGTCGGACGGGCTGCTTTATTGTCATCGACGCCATGCTGGAGCGAATTAAACATGAGAAAACGGTGGATATTTATGGTCACGTGACGCTCATGCGTGCGCAGAGGAACTACATGGTCCAGACGGAGGATCAGTACGTGTTCATTCACGACTCGCTGCAGGAGGCCGTAAACTGCGGGACCACCGAAGTACCGGCCCGAAACCTGTACGCCTACATCCAGAAGCTGACGCAGATCGAGTCCGGAGAGAACGTCACCGGCATGGAGCTCGAGTTCAAGGTAAATGCAGTATGCAGTTTTTATTTTATTTCATATTTATTTCTTGACGGCACGATGGCTCAGTGGTTAGCACTGTGGCCTCACTGCAAAAAGGTCGCTGGTTCGAGTCCCGGCTGGGTCAGTTGGTGTTTCTGTGTGGAGTTTGCATGTTCTCCCCGTGTTGGCGTGGGTTTCCTCCGGGTGCTCCGGTTTCCCCCACAGTCCAAACACATGTGCTATAGGGGAACTGATGGACTAAATTGGCCGTAGTGTATGAGTGTGTGTGTGTGAATGAGTGTGTATGGGTGTTTCCCAGTACTGGGTTGCACCTGGAAAGGCATCCGCTGTGTAAAACATATGCTGGAATAGTTGGCGGTTCATTCCGCTGTGGCGACCCCTGATAGATAAGGGACTAAGTTGATCAAAAATGAATGAATGAATATTTGCTGGCAGTTTTTCAGGAAGTGATGATTTCGTTCTCTTTGACTCATTGGCTGGAAACGCTTTGCCATGATTGTAACGGCGTTTGCTCTGTTTCCCGCAGCGGTTAGCGAACACGAAAGCTCACACTTCGCGGTTCATCAGTGCCAATCTGCCCTGCAACAAATTCAAGAACCGGCTGGTGAACATCATGCCATACGAGTCGACGCGCGTGTGTCTGCAGCCGATCCGTGGCGTGGAGGGCTCCGACTACATCAACGGCAGCTTCATCGACGGATACAGGTGAGACAACCACGACAATTCAGAACGATCTAATTTAGTGGCTAAATCGCATCAGTCTCATTTGTACAATTTAGTGCGATTTGCTCAATGAGGGTTGGGTTTAGGGGCGGGGTTTGGTGCCACGCCTCCTTTTAAAAGTCCCAGCTAGTGAAGCTGACAGTGTTTTTCTGTCCATGTGATCAGGCAGCAGAAGGCCTACATCGCCACACAGGGTCCTTTAGCTGAAACCACAGAAGACTTCTGGAGGATGCTCTGGGAACACAACTCCACCATCGTGGTGATGTTGACCAAACTCAGAGAGATGGGCAGAGTGAGTGTTAATGTACAGATGAATGAATAACTAAGACAAATCAATATATATGAACATGCACTCTTTTTTTTAAAGGTTGAAGATATGGATATTTGCACATATAAATCGGTCAAATATTGCTAGAAAATACCACACAAAATTAAAAATAAATTGCAAAAATAAAGCATTGGATTAAATTAAAGATTTGAAGAATGTAAATTGTGTTAATTGAAATATTTATGTAAAGGAAAAATGGAAATCCTGGAAAATTATATATTAATAGATAATAATAGAAAATAGACTAATAATATTTGATAATATACTAGAAATATTACATAATGTTGAGCAGCAGAAAATATTGTGAGTAATTGTATGTTATACAAAAATATTTAAGCTGTTTTTTTTGTCAAATTGAACTTTAAATTCAATATTTGCAAAATTTTCATCATTAAAAACAATAAATTAAAGTATATACATTGCTTGTAAATTTTCTATATGTATATATAGAGCTGGCAGCTAGCTCTCTGCAACTCTCACATGGTCACCCACTGAAGCTAAGCAGGGCTGCGCCTGGTGAGTACCTGGATGGGAGACCACATGGGAAAGCTAGGTTGCTGCCGGAAGTGGTGTTAGTGATACCAGCAGGGGGCGCTCAACCTGTGGTCTGTGTGGCTTCTAATGCCCCAGTATAGCGACGGGGACACTATAATGCTCATTAATTCGAGCTCCTGACTCATTAATAATCCCATGATGTTCTTGGAAAAATGTAAGGGTTTAATCCCGACATCCTGGCCAAATTTGCCCGTTGGCCTCTGTCCATCAAGGCCTCCTTACCATCCCATATCATATCATAATAAAGTCTCATGATTTTCCATTTCAACCTCAAATTGTATTTAATTTTATTTTTTATTTAAAATTACATTTTCATGCAAAAAAAATACAAATTCCAGGAGACCAAACAAAACTGATCACTCATTTACATAATGTAAAATAAGTAAATTATTAAATCAGCATCAATATACAATGACGTTTGTATTAAAAGGCAACATTAAGCTTGATTTGTCATTTGAATTAATTATCTTTATTGTATTTTCTTCATTTTATTTTCCCTGTTAATGAACGCTGATGTCAGTGTATTCTCCTGCTGTTGTACACTAATGCTTCATCTGTGTTTGTGTGCGCGTGTGTGTGTGTTTCCAGGAGAAGTGCCATCAGTACTGGCCCGCGGAGCGATCGGCCAGATATCAGTACTTTGTGGTGGATCCAATGGCCGAATACAACATGCCGCAGTACATCCTGAGAGAGTTTAAAGTGACGGACGCGCGGGTGAGAAAACAGACATTCAGCTGACAGACCGAAAGCTCTGTTATCTGGAAAACACAAAACCAGCAGAGAAATGTGAACTCTGAGCTGCTCGTCAGGAGCTTTACAGTCGCCCACAGCGGAGGAATTAATCAAACCACACGCGTCTGGGATGTGGGCGACTGAATATATATAAATGTGGAAATATATAGCTGACAGAGACACACAGAAAACCACACCAGACTGTTTCATATCATGTAAATATCACATTCAGCCATGTATAAGACTCATTCCAGAAATGTGGGAATATTTCACGCATTATCCATTCATTTTTCTTGAACTTAAATAGCAGTATATGTATAATTTACAGTAAAATGAGTACAATATTATTGCAAAATAATGCTTAAATGTGATAGGGAAGATTTGATTTTGTTAATAATTGTTGCTCGACTTAATGTTAAACGGTTTACAATGTAACAGAGTTGAGGATAACAGAGTTGACGAAAAAAGAGTTGACGGTAACAGAGTTGATGATAACAGAGTTAACAGTAACAAAGTTGACTGACAGTGTTGATGGTAACAGAGCTGACAATGACAAAGTTGATGATAACATTTGACGATAACAGAGTTGACGATAACAGAGTTAACAGTGACAGAGTTGAGGGTAACAGAGTTGATGATAACAGAGTTGATAATGACAGAGTTAACAGTAACAGAGTTGACAATGACAAAGTTGATGATAACATTTGACGATAACAGAGTGGACGATAACAGAGTTGATGATAGCAGAGTTGAGGGTAACAAAGTTGACTAACATAGTTGATAATAACAGAGTTGACTAACATAGTTGACGATAACAGAGTTAACGGTAACAGAGTTGACAATGACAGAGCTGACAATGACAAAGTTGATGATAACATTTGACGATAACAGAGTTGACGATAACAGAGTTGACTAATATAGTTGAGGATAACAGCGTTGACTAACATAGTTGACGATAACATAGTTGACGATAACATAGTTGACGATAACAGAGTTGACTAATATAGTTGAGGATAACAGAGTTGACGATAACAGAGTTGACTAACATAGTTGACGATAACAGAGTTGATGATAACAGAGTTGACGATAACAGAGTTGACTAACATAGTTGACGATAACAGAGTTGATGATAACAGAGTTGACGATAACAGAGTTTACTAGCATAGTTGACAATAACAGAGTTGACGATAACAGAGTTGACGATAACAGAGTTGATGATAACAGAGTTGACGATAACAGAGTTGACTAACATAGTTGACGATAACAGAGTTGATGATAACAGAGTTGACGATAACAGAGTTGACTAACATAGTTGACGATAACAGAGTTGATGATAACAGAGTTGACGATAACAGAGTTTACTAGCATAGTTGACAATAACAGAGTTGAGGATAACAGAGTTGATGATAACAGAGTTGAAGATAACAGAGTTGAAGATAACAGAGTTGATGATAACAGAGTTGACTAACATAGTTGACAATAACAGAGTTGACGATAACAGAATTGACGATAACAGAATTGACGATAACAGAATTGATGATAACAGAGTTGAGGATAACAGAGTTGAAGATAACATAGTTGACAATAACAGAGTTGAGGATAACAGAGTTGATGATAACAGAGTTGACTAACATAGTTGACAATAACAGAATTGACGATAACAGAATTGACGATAACAGAATTGAGGATAACAGAGTTGAAGATAACATAGTTGAAGATAACAGAGTTGAAGATAACAGAGTTGATGATAACAGAGTTGACTAACATAGTTGACAATAACAGAGTTGACGATAACAGAATTGACGATAACAGAATTGACGATAACAGAATTGATGATAACAGAGTTGAGGATAACAGAGTTGAAGATAACATAGTTGACAATAACAGAGTTGAGGATAACAGAGTTGAAGATAACATAGTTGACAATAACAGAGTTGAGGATAACAGAGTTGATGATAACAGAGTTGACTAACATAGTTGACAATAACAGAATTGACGATAACAGAATTGACGATAACAGAATTGAGGATAACAGAGTTGAAGATAACATAGTTGACAATAACAGAGTTGAGGATAACAGAGTTGATAGTAACAGAGTTGACAATAAAGTATAAATTAAAAAGCAAAGTGTAAATTGACAAAAAAAGTTATACAATAGAACTGAACAAATGAATCCCTGTGTAGCCTCCATTACGGCTCATTTTCACCAGGGTCACATGACTGAAAACTATCAATTAATGAGACGTCTTATCAATGGTGGGAAAACAGTGCACATAAATCTGGAGAAACGCTGCAGATCTTTATTTTGGCCTGTTCTCGATGTTTCAGGATGGACAGTCGCGGACCGTCAGGCAGTTTCAGTTCACAGACTGGCCAGAACAAGGAGTGCCAAAATCAGGGGAAGGTTTTATCGACTTCATCGGCCAAGTGCATAAAACAAAAGAGCAGTTCGGTCAGGACGGACCCATTTCAGTCCACTGTAGGTAAGAAAACACCGGGCAGACGAGCAGAGGACGCCTTCCATCGGTACAATAGATGGAAATACATCTTAGTCTCTGATAACTAATTATTATCTGATATCAAACAGCTGAGTGTAAGAGACAGATGATTTAATTACTGCAGATGTTGTGTACTGATGAGCTGTTGTGTGTGTGTGTGTGTGTGCAGTGCCGGTGTGGGCAGGACAGGGGTCTTCATCACACTCAGTATAGTTCTGGAGCGGATGCGCTATGAAGGAGTCGTGGACATCTTCCAGACCGTCAAGATGCTGAGAACGCAGCGGCCGGCGATGGTCCAGACTGAAGTAAAAACACACTCATACACGATACTCACAATCACTTACACACAAACACACACACAAAGATGTGAAATGTTGTTGTGTCAGTCCTTCAGTCCGTCAGTCCATCAGTCCATCATCACAGTGCTTCAGTATTCTTCTTCTTCTATTATTATTCCCTCCAGAACTGTCTTGAGCATCAGTCTGCGCCCACGTCTCACGCCTCCAAAAGCCACCGCGTTCATTGCATTTTGTCTTCTGAGGCGCAGGTCATTTATTAGAGGAGAACAAACACCACAGTGGTGAATCCCAACAGTGCAGCACACTCTACTTCTCTTAGTGATATCTGTGCAGGAGCAGCAGGAGCTGAGGAGGTTATGCCCTACTGTGCATCACTGGAAGAAAACGCTGCTTTATTCACTAATATTTTATGCGATATTACAGTTTTGGGTGGAAACATAGCTAATGAAACATCCTGAAATCAGCCCATAACACACAAACACACACAGACACACACACACACACACACACGGGTCAGCTTTGAGATTGGTCTTTCTCAAGTTTCCTTCAGAATTGAGTTTGTGTCGCTGATGAGGTGCAAGCGCAGCTTTGTTCGTCCTGCAAACGCTGGTTCTCATTTATAACGACAAACCCTTCAGGTTAGCCATGCAAATTGGTTCAGATAAGCAATTTCACAGCTAACCCTCACAATGGCCTTTTCCAGCGTCAATGGGGGGAAATTATTTTCCGCGATCAATGCGGACAGCGAGGTGATGAGGCTCGAATATCACGCTCCGCACAACACAATCCCTTCTTTTCACGCGTGGCACAAAAGCGGTGGCATTAGAACTGCAGGAGCGTCGCGCCACACACCGCTTTCACAGAGAACAGAACAGAAGAGAAGAGCCACACTACAGTTATTTCAGAAAAATCCATACCAGCTGCTCAGAGGAGCACAACACTGTTTACCCTGAACTCTCACATGATCAAAAATACTATGGTGATTATGGTAAATACTGTGACTGTGGTAAACTGATAACTATATAGTTGCCAAAGTAACACAACAATTATATTAATTGAACTGTTGTGGTCATTCTATAGTTGCTATGGTAACACAACAGCTATAGTAATTGATCTGCTGTGGCGATTCTATTGTTGCTATGGTAACACAACAACTATAGTAATCGATCTGCTGTGGCGATTCTATTGTTGCTATGGTAACGTGACTACTATAGTAATCAATCTGGTGGCAATTCTATTTTTGCTATGGTAACACGACTACTATAGTAAACAATCTGCTGTGGCGATTCTATTGTTGCTATGGTAACACAACTACTATAGTAATTATTCTGCTGTGGCGATTCTATTGTTGCTATGGTAACACAACAACTATAGTAATCGATCTGCTGTGGCGATTCTATTGTTGCTATGGTAACATGACTACTATAGTAATCAATCTGGTGGCAATTCTATTTTTGCTATGGTAACACGACTACTATAGTAAACAATCTGCTGTGGCGATTCTATTGTTGCTATGGTAACACAACTACTATAGTAATTATTCTGCTGTGGCGATTCTATTGTTGCTATGGTAACACAACAGCTGTAGCAATGGATCTGTTTTGGGGATTCTATAGTTGCTATAGTAACATAACCACTTTTGTAATTGAGCTGTTGTGGTTATTCTATAGTTGCCACGATAACACAACAACTATTGTAGTTGGTCTAATGTGCTAATTCTATAGTTGCCTTGGTAACACAACAGTTATATTAATTGAACTGTTGTGGTCATTCTATACAGTATATTACACTACAATACAACACAGTTTACTGTAGTAAAAACTAAAGTATACTACAGTATTATTATAGTTACAATTTAATTTAAATACATACAATTTAAAAATGCATGCAAATTTTAGCTGTACTGATGTGTACGTGATGTGTTTCGTCATGCGTTTTCTATTTGAGCACCCAAACGTGTGTGACTGTATAAAGCCGATTAAGCTAACGTTACTAGAGTTAGCATTAGTATCATCTATTCAAGTTGTAGCGGGATTTGACAGGGATTTTGAGAGATGGCTACTTTCTTGTGAGTGTGCAGGGTTTCAGTGCAGCAAGTAGACACCCCCCCCAACAATTGGACACGCCCCCAGCATTTGAAAGCAGGGATTCCTGTAAATGTATTAATTTATTTTAGTTACTTACTATTTTATTAGCGTTTAAGTTTGGTTGTGTTGTTAATAGCATATTTTTTCTGTTGTGCGACACCTGACATAGTACATAAAATTTGAATAATATCTCTCTCTCTCTCTGTTTTTGTCTCTCTCAGGATCAGTACCAGTTTTGTTACAGAGCCGGGTTGGAGTATCTAGGGAGCTTCGACCACTATGCAACATAAGATCTCGGTCACGCTGTCAGGGAGACGCATCGGCCATCGGACATCCAGCGGTCATTTAATTCTTCTGAGCCATAAATACCTGCTTGTGAAAAGAACTTAAACTCTTCGATTACATGTTGGATGTGCAACGTAAACCTAGAAATACTTACAAAAGACAATAACAGACAAACATCCAGGTGGACCAAGACAAAAAATCACCCCGATCTGAAAATAACCAATACGTGAATAAAGAAATAGTAATAATAATAATAATAATAATAATAAAGAGGTGAATCTGAAGCGGAATAATCGCTGCTGGGAGGATTCATGAAACTGTGGATGTGCTGAAGCATTTAGTGAGACGGGGAGCT
The DNA here is from genome assembly GCF_903798145.1 of Danio aesculapii. Classification (NCBI taxonomy): domain Eukaryota; kingdom Metazoa; phylum Chordata; class Actinopteri; order Cypriniformes; family Danionidae; genus Danio; species Danio aesculapii. The sequence continues at coordinate 73,845,784 of NC_079441.1, read as the reverse complement.
CGATATACACATCAGACGGAAGAGTTTGGTTTAATTCACAATCAATAAGAGGAGAAACGTCACGGATGAAGAAAGGAGACTTCATCATCATCATCATCATCATCATCATCATCACGAAGACAGAAAGAAAGCTAAACAAACTCAACTACAGTACTAACCTGATGGTTCTGGAGAGAAACAACACAATAACTCATACCGGCTTCCGTTGAGCGTTTCCTCACCGTGTCTCACATTCTTCTGTTTTTTATGACGGAGATCTGCTCAGACTGAGCGTGTCTTGCTTTCCACCATTTTTCTCGCTCTGGTTTCGTTCTGGCGTCCCGATGTCTGCACTTTTTCCCGTCGCCGTTTTTCGCTGGTGGTCTGTGGCATCAGTTTTCTGTGTGCGCCGTGAATCATGGGGTGGGCAGAGTATAAAGGTTAGAAGATATCTCAGTTCTTCCATGAGCAGAGAGAGATATTACAGAGAAGATGTCTTTATTTATATAACGTCCAAAATGTATATTCACAAAGCATAAGATAGATATATAGATATATAAATGATAATATATGGAGATGATGGTGGGTTTTGTGTACATCCGCTGGAATGCACATCAGACGGACTCATCTTTTCTTGTGCAATAAATCGAGTTTCTACAGCCGAGGGTTTTGGCGGACGATCGTCGTCATACATTCATCGTCCACACGTAATAAAAGACGTCCATGTGTTCATTCGTTTGCATTTAGAGTGCCTTATATTTATGCCTGTTCTTTTTTACGATATTCATTTAATGACGTGTATAGTTTCGGTAGTTCATGTACGAGTATTTATCGATTGATTTCCCACGCGTACCGATTTATATTATAGAAAATTATATATGCAAATACGTAACTCCATCATTACTGTTTAATTTCTGTGGCCTTAACTTGGCTCAGAGAAAAGAAAAAAAGACAAGGGTGCGAAAAGAAAGGTGTTTGATCACCGCCAGGCCCGATACTGTTAAATCATTTCTGTCATATTTCTTATTGGAAGCATTTGAGTTCTCAAACGAATCTTGAGGATATTCGCCAAAAAAAGCAAACTTCGGTTGTGGAAAATGACATTCAAATAAATCACTAAGAATTATTATATACCTTCTGTGTTTTTAGCATGGGAATTACAGCCATTTGATCAAAATAGCAAGTTGTTGACAATGAAAAATGACATTAAAATAAACCAATGAGAAGAATGATATACTTTTTAAAGAGCAAGTTTTAGAGTCAGATTCCCAGCTATTTCCAAAATTAGCTCATTTTTGTTGTTGGCAATGGAAAATGATGTCAAAATAAACCACTGAGAAGCATTATATATTTTCTGTATATCCAATACAAAGTTTAAGCATCAGATTTCCAGCTATTTTAGCTCATTTTCGTTTGGCGATGGAAAATGACGCCAAATTAAGCCTCTGTGAAGATTTATCCACCTTCTGTCTATTCAATACAAAGCTGTAGCATCAAATTCCCAGCTATTATTGTTGGTGATGACAAATGACGTCAAAATAAACCATTGAGCAGAATTATATACCTTCTGTCTTTTTAAAGACCAAGTTTTAGCATCAGATTCCCAGCTGTTTTATCAAAAATAGCTAATTATTGTTGTTGGCGATGGAAAATAATGTCAAAATAAACATTGAGAAGAATCTTATACCTTCTGTCTATTTAAAGACCAAGTTTTAGCATTAGCTTCGAAGCTATTTTAAAAAACACTCAATTATTATTGTTGGCAGTGAAAATTGACGTCAGAAGACACCATTGAGAAGTGTTGTACACTTTCTGTCATTTTAAGACCAAGTTTTAGCATCAGATTCCAAGACATTTTAGCAAATATTTGTTCTTTGCGACAGAAAATGACATCAAAATTCAAAGAATCAATCCCACAGAGCTCTAAACGATAATCTATCGTCATTTTATGTACAAAAATGAAATAATATTAAGATTGGACACCTGAACCTCTTTGTGGATGTGCATTCCAGATGCTTTTCCCCTTTCTTGTTCCAAATGAAGCGTTTTGTTGTTGTTTTTTCGATTGTTTCCATCGTCAGTGTCGAACAGCGGAACTGTCAGTTCTCGGATCTGCTCCACATCGGCTTTTCTTTCCGCTTCTGGATCTTTTTTGAATATGCATGAGTTGACCTGCAGTGGGCGCGAGTAGGAAGAATTGCACTTTGTATCTCTTTATCTCTATGCACTGCCCTACTGATTCCGCACCCATTACGGATTTTACTTGAACCCGACTGTACCAATCTCCTTCAAACTTCACTTGGTGTGTATGTAAATAACACGGAAAAGAGACTACCCAAGTAATAAGAGGAAAAAAAAAAAGAAGAAAAAAAAGAAAGTGTCTCTCGAGCAGGACTGAAGTGTTTCAGATCAACACGTGGTGTTTCTCAGCTCCCTGTTACTCTCACATCTGGATGCATAGACTGAAACTAATTCAACTCAATTGTAAAGAAAAAATGGCTTGTTGAAAAAAAAAAAGAATCATAAAATTACCTCTAATTAGTTGTAAATGTAAACTGTTTTTTGATTTGATTTGATTTATTTTTCTTTCTCTCTCTCTGAATGAATGGAGTGCTTTTTATTTTCATACTTAGATGACATTGGTGAAAAGACACATCTGTACGAGAAGCCGTCCTTCTGTACTTTGCTGACACAAGTTCCATTTGTTATAAATGAATTCTATTAAAAAATGTAAGTGTTATGCACATGCGCTTCCTTCATTCCGTCCAGTGAAACTCACTTGGTTTATATGTATATAATTCATTTAGTTTTTACTTGCTTTTCAGAACCAGTATTTTTCTGGTCCTGTACAAAACACTGCAACATGACTGTAAATGTGAAATGGGTCGGTTATACTAATGTTGTTTGCTAGTTGTAATATTTGGATTTAAAAAAATATAGAAAATAATGTATTATTTATTTAAAATAATGCAGATGACGATTATCATGAGTACTCATTAACTGAGGCAGGGTGGAAGTAAATGCTTAAGGTTAATAACAGGGTCTAAAACTAAGCCTCTAATGACCAGTGACTTCAGAAAATTGGACAAAGCAAACCTGATATGTGAATTATTTAGCTTTAAAGAGATGAAGGACATTAGCACCAATAGATCTGAAAGTGTTTTCTCATGTCAATAGGTGTCTTTTTAAATAGCTCATTGAAGTTTAGGGTACTCGATTTGTCATGGGCAAATCTATAAAAGAGGTTGTGTCCTAAATCACATACTTCCCTACTATATAATATGTAAAAAACAGCATGTGAGCAGATAGTATGATTGAATTCATAGTATTAAGGTTATTTGAAATATAATTTTACTTCGAAAACTGACAAGATTTCACTGTATAGACGCCATCTAGTGGTCAGATGCGGGAATTCATTCAGCGCGCAAAGTCTCACAGTGGGTTTTGGGTGTTTTCTAGCTGTTGAGTGTACATGGACATACACTCATCTTTGGAGTGCATTGTGGGATTGATTGCGTGCACTTTGCAATGTCCACTATGGTTTCAGACACCACTAGAAATAGATGCTCCCTTATATAGTGCACTATTTAGGGTGAGAAGTGGAGATTCAGCCATCGTCCAGAGCTCCAAGGAGAAGTGTTTTGATGTCTGGCATGTATACAAAGGTTATTATAATCAAATTTTATTTCATTTTAAACCTATACATCAGTAGAATTGCGCTATATAGTCGTCACCTAGTGGTCAGATGTGGAAAATCACTTGGCGCGCTAAATCTCAGGGCATTTGGGGTATTTTCTAGCTGTTGACTGTGCATGGGTTGTTAATTCATTATCGTACGATTGATTGAGTGCACTTTATACCATCCACTATGGTTTCAGACACCACTAGAAATAGATGCTCCGTCAAATAGTGCACTATTTAGGCCATGAAGCGGATTAGATTTCGTTTTGAAACTATTCATCGATTCCGCTGTATGGTCGCCATCTAGTGGTCAGATGTGGAAATTCCTCCGCCGCACAAACTCTCACTGTGCATTTTAAGTATTCTCTAGCTGTTGAGTGTACATGGGTTGTACACTCGTTATTGGAGTGCATTGTGGGATTGATTGATAAGATTCTGCTATATGGCCAGCATCTAGTGGTCAGATGTGGAAATTTATTCAGCACACAAAATCTTTTTGGGTAATTTCTAGCTACTAAGTGTGCATGGGTTGCATTGAGAGATTGATTAAGTGCACTTCATAACATCCACTATAGTTTCAGACACCACTAGAAATAGATGCTCCCTCAAATAGTGCACTATTTAGGGTGGGAAGCGGAGTCTCGGCCGCCGTCCAGGGCTCCGTGTGCAGAATGGCAGCAGAAGTGCACAGTTCCCGTTCCCTGCGGCGAGAATCAGCCTCTAATTCAAATAAGATGTCAAGTGCTGATCTTTTTATTTCCTGCGACAGTCAGAGGCGGTTTGCAGCGCGGGATAATTTCAGCTGATAGTCGCCCTGCTGGAACCCTATCAGGGCTTTTCTGGAAGCCTGGACGGAATAATAATGAGAGGAAAAATGAAGCGGCTGTGATGTGCATGTGCCACTGCAGAGAGCTTCATCACCGCCACTATCAAACATTTCTTACTCCTAGTTCGTCTTATAGGATATTAAAATGTGTGGAGTCAAAGTTCTTAGCCCGTCTGTTAATTCCTTTCAAAATATTTCCCTAGTGCGTGCTGTTAGATATGATCAACACATTTGTAATCATAATAGTTTTAATAACTTATTACTAATAACTGATTTCTTTTCTCTTTGTCATGATGACAGCACATAATATTAGACTAGATATTCTTCAAGACACTAGTATTCAGCTTAAAGTGGCTTAACTAGGTTAGTTAGGCAAGTTACGTTACGTAATGGACAACAGTGGTTTATATATATATATATGTATGTATGTATGTTAAGGGGGCTAATAATATTGACCTTCAAATTCTTTTTAACAAAAATAAATCTGCTTTTATTTGGTGCCAAACTAAAAGAAATAAGACTGGGAAATACTGTGAAAATTTGGGAAATTAAGATAAATCAAATTTCACAAAATGCAGAATAATTTTCACTTCAACTGTATATTATTGTGTTCACATTCATATGTCTGGCATTCTTTAATCAAACTATCCTCCCTCTTAATCACATCTCTTCTCTGATTGGTCAGTCAACCTGTCAATCACATGAGATCCGCCAATAGCAAAGCCACATTCATTCAATCAACCGTTTGGTCTTGACCGACCACTACGTACACGATGGCATGAAAATAATCATTTTCAAAAAGGGACAGCTTCTGTTTCATGATCAATTTAATACCACAATCAATCAGACCGCAATCATAATCTAGTATACTTTATTTTTCTGTCATTTTGTAAATGGGTAGATCTTGCTTTGTGTTAGGGACCTTCGACTACAAAAAAGTTTGGTGTTCGTCACATAATTACTGTTTTACATTACTGTGAGGGTGGGGTTTACAGTTCGGGTAGGGGTAGACGTTAATAAAATGCAGTTTAATGGGTAATTTAATAAGTAGCATAAATAATTCCTAATATCTGGCCAGGTGGCACGGTGGCACAGTGGGTAGCGTTGTCGCCTGACAGCAAGGTCGCTGGTTCAAGTCCCGACTGGGTCAGTTGGTGTTTCTGTGTGGAGTTTGCATGTTCTCCCCGTGTTGGTGTGGGTTTCCTCCGGGTGCTCCGGTTTCCCCCACAGTCCAAACACATGCGCTATAGGGGAACTGATTAACTAAATTGGCCGTAGTGTATGAGTGTGTGTGTGTGTGTGAATGAGTGTGTATTGTCAGTACTGGGTTGCAGCTGGAAGGGCATCCGCTGTGTAAAACATATGCTGGAATAATTGGCGGTTCATTCCACTGTGGCGATAAATAAGGGACTAAGCTGAATGAAAATGAATGAATGACACACTATACACTGTGCTCCTGTGCACTCAGCCGTGTAGTGTATGAGTTTCGACTTGAACCCTAGATCATTTTACTAACTACAAATAAAAATGTCGCTTATTATGATTGTTTTAAGGGTGTATTGCAGTTTGTTTGCTTTAGTATGCAAAACTGTTATCTATAGTCAAATATTTATATTAAACATGTATCTTGATCCATCCAGTTGCTAATAGAAAGAGCTCATGTGGTGTCATTTAGCTTATTATCGTCATCTGGTAATGCTGTGGGTCCAGAACGTTCTGTGAGGAAACACTCCGGATCTGAATTGGTAATTGTGTTTTAATCATTCTTTTGACTGCAGATTGAGCTAATTCAGCAGGATGGCCCATATAATCACAGTGATGTCGGATCTTTCCTCCTTGTTTACGACACACAGAAAGGAACAGCATGAGAGTCATATTCTGAGAGAAGATAATTAACCTTTATTAAAAGACGGTAATTGCGCTCCTTCATTAGCCATCAGGCTGGAGCGCCGCTCAGATGGGTGGAGAGATGAGAGAGTCCGTCTGAGGTGGAGGAGGAGAAACTGGTGGAGGAGGAGCAGGAAGAGCTGGAGGAGGAGAAAAGTGAAGAGAAGAGAAACAGGTGGAGGAGAAAGATATGGAGGAGAATGATGTGGAGGAGAAACAGGTGGAGGAGAAAGATATGGAGGAGAACGGTGTGGAAGAGGAGAAACAGGTGGAGGAGAAAGGTGGAGGAGGATAAACTGGTGGAGGAGGAGTAGGAAGAGCTGGAGGAGGAGAAAAGTGAAGAGAAGAGAAACAGGAGGAGGAGAGAGATATGGAGGAGAATGATGTGGAAGAGGAGAAACAGGTGGAGGAGGATAACAATGTGGAGGATGTGAAGCAGATAAAGAAAAAAAACGAGTCCAGGAAGGGGTGTAAGAGGTGGAGGAGGAGAAACAGGTAGTGGAGGAGAAACATATGGAGGAGAAGGATGTGGAAGAGGAGAAACAGGTGGAGGAAGAGAAGCCAGTGGAGGAGAAAGAGATGGAGGAGAAGCAGATGGGGGAGGAAAAGAGTGTGAGAGAGGTGAAAACAGGTGGAGAAGGAATAGAAACAGGTGGAGGAGGAGAAGGGGGAAGAGAAGGTGAAGAAGGTGAATGAGGAGAAACAAGTAGAGGAGAAATTAGAGGAGAAACAGGTGGAGGAGGAGGTGGTGAAGGAGAAGAAGAAGGTTGAGGAGAAAGAAGTGGAGGAGGTGAGGAAGAAGGTGGAGGAGGGGGAGAAACAGATGGAGGAGAAAGAGATGGAGGAGGAGAAGAGTGAGATGTAAAACAGATGGAGGAGGAGAAGGAGAAAAAGAATGGATGAGGTGAAGCAGGTGGTGGAGGAGGAAAGTAAAGAAGGAGAAACAAAGGAAGACAAGTAGGAGAATCAGGTGGAGGAGAAAAAGATGGTGGAGGAGACGAATGTGAAGGAATTGGAGAAGGAGGAGAAAAAGCTGGGGGTGGAGAAACATATGGAGAAGGACAAGAAGAGTGTGGAGTAGGAGAAAGAGGTGGATGAGAAAGAGGTGTGGGAGGAGGTGAAGAAGAATCTGGAGGAGGAGAAACAGATGGAGGAGAAAGCGATGGAGGAGGAGAAGAGTGTGAGAAACGTGAAACAGGTAGAGGAGGAGGAAAATGTGGATGAGGTGAAGCAGGTGATGGAGGAGAAAGTAAAGGAGGAGAAACAGGTGGAGAACAAATAGGTGGAGGAGGAGAAGAATGTGAAGGAGTTGGAGGAGGAGGATAAAGAGCTGGTGGAGGAGAAACAGGTGGAGGTTAAACAGGTGGAGGAGAAATAGGTGGAGGAGAAGAATGTGAAGGAGTTGGAGGAGGAGGATGAAGAGCTGGTGGAGGAGAAACAGAAGCAGATGAAGGAAGTGAAACAGGTAAAGGGGATGGAGGGTGTTTTGAGGGTCAGTGTCCCTCACTCAGTAACGGATGCAGAACCTCCGTCAGGTGAGGATCACGAGTGGAGGTGTGGAGCTGTGAGCTGCAGCTACAATCACACAGAGTTGAAGATCTCCACACAATCACTGTCATTACAGCCACAGCTCTGACAACACGCAGAGAAAAACACACACACGCCTGAGCTCACACCGAGAGGAGAGCCAACACTGACTCTGTGTGTGTGTGTGTGTGTGTGTGTGTGTGTGTGTGTGTGTGTGTGTGTGTGTGTGTGTGTGTGTGTGTGCAGCGCAGAGCCTTTCCTCACTCAACTGTATGTGTGTGTGAGAGAGTGTGCACTGGTTTGCAAGACTGTGTGTATTTATACCTTGTTTTCCTTACATCCTGGGAGTCAAATGTCCCCAGTTGTATAGCAAAACCAGTCTTTTTGACCTTGTGGGGTCATTCTTCGGTCTACATGAGGAAAACGGCTTATAAATCAGACAGAATTAAAGCTGCAGTAGGTGATCGCCTTCAGAAACGTGCTGTTGTGCTGGCTGAAAGTCTCTTCACAGTCCAACAGTCCTGATTAAAGTAAATGATCTAAATGTGTTTATGTGTGTTTCTATATTCTGGGTGAGACACAAGACTACAAATGTTCATTCAATTAAATATTGTCTGGTCGATAATTCCCATAATTCTGATCAGTAGCCCAAACTGAATGTCAGCAAATGTAGATTAGTACAACTGTGCATCTCTGTTCATGCAGATCTGCCGATGTGCGTTTACACCGGTCACAGTCATGTGGACACCAGTGACAGCGCTAAAAACAATCGCTGAATCAGTATCGGAGTGAGTTTTGCATGCTGGAGGAAGGACGACACCATGGCTGAGGTATTTCTGTGAGAGTTTTTCACTCCAGTTATCTTCATCTTGAAGTTTCCCTTCCTTCCACCCCTACTTCCCACCCTTTTTTCTGATAGGGCGACACAGTGGCTCAGTGGCTAGCACTGTTGCCTCACAGCAAGAACACCGCTGGTCCAACCTCCTTTCAGGTCAGTTGGAGTTTTCATGATTCCCCGGTTTCCTCCCACCGTCCAAAAACATACACCATAGCCAATCGAATAAACCAGATTATCACGCAAGACAACCCTAGTTTACACTTCCCACACGGCGACAGCAGTTCTCGAGACCTACCTGAGCTCGAACTCCCCTCTCACCCTTCTAACGGGAGGGACCCCCGGGCTCGAGGATATTACGAGCTCAGGGCTCTCTCCCGGGACAGCATTCCAATTACACTTTATTGATCATCAGCTAAGAGTGAACTCTTGAAAACTATTTCAGTCAAGCAAAGCTGATGTAGATTGGGTTGTTTTACAAATGGGTTATATGCACAGAAGTGTTGTTAAGCCACTGAAATCTCCTGATGAAAGATTGATGTGACTATTTTCAGTTTCATAAAGGCCTTTTACAGTACTGATAATGTAGATTTATATTCAGTTAAACAGCAACACATCAGTAAATAGCGCTATTTCGCCTAGCCTGATTTTTTTATATTCACACTGGGTCATTTCTTTTAAAGATTTATTTTTGGCCTTTATTAAGTGGATAGGACAGTATTTCAGACAGAAAGTGAAATGGGAGAGAGAGAGAGAGAGAGAGAGAGAGGGGGTAGGGACGGGAAATGTCCTCGGGCAAGGATTCAAACTTGGGACGCCCTGAAGTGCTACTGCACCATATGTCAGCGCGCTAACCACTAGGCTATTGCGCCGACTATTGGGTCATTTCTGAACAATGACAGCCTGTGATGCGCTCTGAATATTGAATATTCGCTCTGAAATAGCATGTAAGTATGGCTCAGTAATAAGTGTAATTCCTGCACGCCACCGGCCAAACACTAAACATACAGTAGTGGCTTTAGGACAGAGCGAATGAGACAGTGAGTCCAGCAATCCTTGCATGCATGAAATACTGCACATTATGACAAATTCTGCTAACTACACAACTGAAAGTGTGTTAGATATTATACAGTTTTTCACTATAAAGTACTATAACGTTTTCTAACTGGAGAATGACATGATCTAGTGCAGTGTTTCTCAACTGGTGGGTCGCGACCCAAAAGTGGGTCGCAGGAACATTTTTAGTGGGTCGCAGGAACATTTTCAGTGGGTCGTGGGAACATTTTCAGTGGGTCGTGGGAACATTTTCAGTGGGTCGTGGGAACATTTTCAGTGGGTCGTGGGAACATTTTCAGTGGGTCGTGGGAACATTTTCAGTGGGTCGTGGGAACATTTTCAGTGGGTCGTGGAAACATTTTCAGTGGGTCATGGGAACATTTTCAGTGAGTCACGAGGAACATTTTAACATATTGTATATTTGTAAATCTTGGTGATTTTCTTATGATTTATCAGGCATTGCTTGTGTATGTTAACAAATAAATACAAATTAATTATAACTCCTAAAATTATACTATAGTTCCTGAAAATTTGGGTCGTGGGAACATTTTCAGTGGGTCACAGGAACATTTTCAGTGGGTCACAGGAACATTCTCAGTGGGTCACAGGAACATTTTTCAGTGGGTCACAGGAACATTCTCAGTGGGTCATGGGGACATTTTCACTGGGTCACGGGAACATTTTCAGTGGGTTGTGGAAACATTCTCAGTCGGTCGTGGGAACGTTCTGAGTGGGTCGTGGGGACATTCTCAGTGGGTCGCGGAACATTTTCAGTGGGTCGTGGGGACATTTTCAGTGGATTGCGAGAACATTTTCAGAGGGTCACAGAAACATTTTCAGTGGGTCACAGGAACATTTTCAGTGGGTCATGGGGACATTTTCAGTGGGTCACAGAAACATTTTCAGTGGGTCACAGGAACATTTTCAGTGGGTCATGGGGACATTTTCAGTGGGTCACAGGAACATTTTCAGTGGGTCACAGGAACATTTTCAGTGGGTCACAGGAACATTTTCAGTGGGTCACAGAAACATTTTCAGTGGGTCACAGGAACATTTTCAGTGGGTCACAGGAACATTTTCAGTGGGTCACAGGAACATTTTCAGTGGGTCACAGGAACATTCTCAGTGGGTCACAGAAACATTTTCAGTGGGTCACAGGAACATTTTCAGTGGGTCACAGGAACATTTTCAGTGGGTCACGGGAACATTTTCAGTGGGTCGTGGAAACATTCTCAGTCGGTCGTGGGAACGTTCTGAGTGTGTCGTGGGGACATTCTCAGTGGGTCGCGGAACATTTTCAGTGGGTCGTGGGGACATTTTCAGTGGATTGCGAGAACATTTTCAGTGGGTCATGGGGACATTTTCAGTGGGTCACAGAAACATTTTCAGTGGGTCACAGGAACATTTTCAGTGGGTCACAGGAACATTTTCAGTGGGTCATGGGGACATTTTCAGTGGGTCACAGAAACATTTTCAGTGGGTCACAGGAACATTTTCAGTGGGTCATGGGGACATTTTCAGTGGGTCACAGGAACATTTTCAGTGGGTCACAGGAACATTTTCAGTGGGTCACAGGAACATTTTCAGTGGGTCACAGGAACATTTTCAGTGGGTCATGGGGACATTTTCAGTGGGTCACAGGAACATTTTCAGTGGGTCACAGGAACATTTTCAGTGGGTCACAGGAACATTTTCAGTGGGTCATGGGGACATTTTCAGTGGGTCACAGGAACATTTTCAGTGGGTCACAGGAACATTTTCAGTGGGTCACAGGAACATTTTCAGTGGGTCACAGGAACATTCTCAGTGGGTCATGGGGACATTTTCAGTGGGTCACGGGAACATTTTCAGTGGGTCATGGGGACATTTTCAGTGGGTCACGGGA
>NC_079441.1:73806608-73829108 GCF_903798145.1 Danio aesculapii | reverse complement strand
TCAATCAAACTAGCCAAACTACAAACCAAAACTAGCCAAAAACAAGTCTAATGTACCAAGGTAGCCTCAAACTAGTCCAATTGTCAATCAAACTAGCCCCAAACTTGCCCAATGACCAATCAAAACAAGCCCAATTTTCAATCAAACAAGCCTAACTGCTAATCAAAACTACGACCAAACAAAAAAAGTAGCACAAACATAGGCTAGCAAACAATCTAGCCCAACTGTAGCCCCATGACTAAATGAAACTAGCGCAATAATACCATAAACTCAAACTATGCCACTGACCATACGTAACATGCCGGTTTTACATCACTGTCTGCTTTATTATTACCACAACAGGTCAGTTCATTATTCCAGATGATTTACAGATGAACTGAGGTACTTTACTATAGATAAAGACTACAGTGTTGGCTGTAAATGACTGTAGTATTTTAGTTTTTCTAGTGTCGTCTGATCTGTTGAGAGTGAGTCTCTTTCCTCTTTCTGTTCTCTAAAACTCATCAACAGTCACTCTTCAGATGCATCACAACTCTGTCAAATGGGTTTCCATTAGTGTGCTGGAAGAGGAAAGTCGGCGTGTGTTTTTTCCACACAGAAACGGTTTGATTCCTGCGTCTCCAATAGGATTATGATCAGAGACTGACACCCACAGAAAACATGAACACGCCGGAGTTTGTGAGAGCAGATTAACCCACAGCTGAAGTGGAGAAACTGAGCTTTTAAAGAAACCCTCAGTGTATAAACATGTAGGATCCACTCTGCTTTTGGAGAATAATGTCTGGTCGTTGTGTTTAATGGGTAAAATAAGGGATACAAACAATAAATAAATAAATAAATAAACAAATAAATAAATAAATAAATAAGTATAAAACTTTAAAAGTAAAATAAGACAAAAATACATTTAAATATTAAATTAAATTAAATTAAATTGACAAGTAAAAAATTTAAATTTATTAAAAAACAAAACATCAATAATTAATAAACTTTATTAAAAATAAATAAATAAATAAATAAATAAATAAATAAATAAATAAATAAATAAATAAATAACATTTATAAAATTAAAAACAGAAGAATGTTATTATATTAAAAAAATTAAAATTAAAATTAAATAAAACAAACAAATAAATAAATAAATAAATAAAGCAAGCAAAATTAAATAAAAGAAAAATTAAATTAAGGTAATAGTAAAAGGCCAGTGATGGATCTGCATTTGTGCTGTTTTTCCTCTAAGATCTCTGTGTCTCCGGCGATCAGATTTAATGAAGGAGATTTTTACCGTCCCCTCAAGAAATGAGCTTTATTATGGACAGTAACTGTTACTGCACCATTACAGCATTGTCTGAGTATGTGAAAAGAGTGTGTTGCTGAAAACAGCACAAGCTTTACTCCTATTGGAGATGACAAAATTATTTGCCCTACTGTGAAATGGTGATTATTTCTCAAATATTCCCCAAATATGCTTTCCCAATAGGTTTTTCAATGTAAGAGTTTTAATAAATAATGTATAATAACATGATTAAAATAAATTAAAATTAATGAAAATTTTTAAAAAATTAAATAAATGTATAAATGAATAAATATATTGATTTATTTATTCATTTATTCATTTTTTTAATTGCATGCTAGTACTTAAAGTGACTAGTAGCTTAAAGTGAAATGTTATAGGCTTAATTAGGTTGATTAGGCAAGTCATTATGTAAAAGTGGCTTGTTCTGTACCCAATTGGAATATATATATATATATATATATATATATATATATATATATATATATATATATATATATATATATATATATATATATATATATATTAAGACGGCTAATAATATTGACCATAGCCATTTTTTTTATTCCAGCCTAACTAAAAGTAACAAAACTTTCTCCAGAAGAAACATGTAATAGGAAATGCAATCAAATATGGTTAAAAAAATTTGGTATTAGCAATATAATCTCTAAGATTACACATTTATGATAAGGTAATCAGACTACTTTTGGATTACATTTGGATTACTTTTGTGCTAACCCTTATTGGACATAGAAAAATAGTATAATCAATGAGATGTGAAGAAATAACTGCCATTGTGTAAACAGCATAATCATGTAATCCAAAAAAGTAACTGTAATCAGATTACAAGTATTTACAGAAAAGTATTTACACGTATACTTCATTTTTGTAATGCAGATTACATAAAAAATATTAATAATTTGACTGTTTTGGATTACATTTAGATTACATTTGTGCTAACTTGAATTACTATTGTGTAAATAATGTAATCATGTAATCCAAAAAAGTAACTGTAATCAGATTAGAGTTAGTGTTAGGGCATTACTAGTACTTTCTAAAGTAATTTACTCTAATTAAATTACTTTCTGTAATCCAGATTACACTGATAAAAATGCTATAAAATGACACTGTATCACTGTGATTCACTTATAAATATATTAATAAAACAAACGATGAGCACCTAGAAGAACAGATTAAGCTGTGAACTTTAACTAGCTAAACGAGTAAATGATTCTGTCGTTCTGAATAATGCGTGTTAATTCTCCCTCAGACATTTCTCAATCCCTGCATTAGATGTTGAATCTGCTCTGGTTCAGTATTACTGTAAATCACCTTTCCTTAATGCCCACAGTGGGTTTTCTGTAGGATCTATATCTCATCTTACACTGCGCAGTGGATATTCTTTAAACCAGCAGGAGTCTCAAATAATAATATGAAGTATTTTAATTCCAGTTTTGATCCTCACACTTAAACTGCCCGACTCAGACTGTTAAATAAACCTGAGTAATCTGCCCTGGTCCTGCGCTTTAGCTCAAGTCAATGTTTCTTTTTTTATTTGCTTTACTCTGATCAGCTTCTACTGATATTGAGGCAGATCTGAGGGTTTTGTACTGTAAATGTTCACAGTGCATTAACTAATGCTAATAGGCTTGAATTTGGGTTTTAATAACACTTTAGTAAATGGTAAACTAGGATTAATAAGTTCAAGTTTACGTCTATATTACTTTTTACAATAACTATTGTTCCAAAGCAGCTTCATCAAAGGCGCACATCATTATATTAAACAATAAAAAAGGCAAATCATTTTTTTCTTCAACAGTCTAACAATCGCCTAACAACCACTAAGAACACATAGCAACCACTTAGACTAGCCTATCAACCACCTAGCCAAACTTTAGCCACCACTTAGAACACCCTAGCAACTGCCTAGAAACCACCCAGAACACCTTAGCAACCACTCAGAAAATTGTAGCAACCGTCTAGCATAGCCTTAGCAACCAGTCAGCTCTAGCAACCACCTAGCAACAATGTAGTAATCACTTAGAACACTCCAAGTTATCACCTAGCAACCACTCAAAACACCTTAGCAACTGTCTAGCAACACCTTAGCAACCACTCAGAACCATAGCATCCACCTAGAGACACCTTAACAACCGCCTAGCAACCACTGAGACCACCCTTGCAACACCTTACAAACTGTCTAGCAATCCAAAACACCTAAACAACCATCTAGCAACCAATAAAAACACCCTAGCCTAGCAACACCTTTTTGGTGCCACAGCAAACCCCATTCACATTTGCATCTGGACACCCTAGCAACCACTCAGTGCGTCCTAGCAACCACCTAACAACACCTTAGCAACCACTTAAAACACTAACAATTGCTTAGAAACCACTCAGAACACCTTAGCAACAGATTAGCAACCACCTAGCAACACCTAAGCAATCACTCAGATCCATAGCATCCACCTAGAGACGCCTTAGCAACCACATAGCAACCACTCAGAACACCCTAGCAACACCTTAGAAACTGTCTAGCAATCAATAAAAACACCCTAACAACCACCTGGCAACCAATAAAAACACCTTAGCAACACAGTAGGAACTGCCCATTGCTGAGTTTTTAGAACATCTTAGCAACCACTCAGACCACCCTAGCAACCACCTAACAACACCTTAGTATCCACATAGAACACACTAGCAATTGCATAGAAACCACTCCGAACATCTTAGCAACCACTCAAGACACCTTAGCAACCACCTAGCAACATCTTAACAAACACCTGGCAACCACTCAACTGCCAATCAACCATTCAGAACACCCTAGCAACTGCCCATTTTTTAGTTTTGCCTCAGCAAACCCCATTCACATTTTTATCCGAGCACCCTAGCAACCACCTAGCAATACCTTTTCAACCACTTAGAATATCTTAGCAATCACTCAGAACACCCTAGCAACCACTCTGAGCCCCCTAGCAACCACCTAGCAACACCTTAGTTTCCGCATAGAACACACTAGCAATTGCATAGAAACCACTCCGACCACCTTAGCAACACCTTAACAACCACTCAAGACACCTTAGCAACAACCTAGCAACACCATAGCAAACACCTGGCAACCACTTGACTGCCAATCAACCATTCTGAACTCCCTAAGCGCATGTGTTAGTCAGTATTTCGACAGTTTCATCCGCAGAATCCAATCCGCAGCCTCTGTGTTTTACATGAGAGTCATAACATGTTGTTTTGTGGCTGTGAGCGTCCTGTCAGCGGCGTACAGAAACACTTTGACTCCTGAATAAAACATCAAGCTCCTTCTGCGTGTCGCTGTCGACTAAACCACAGATCCACAACAGCGCAGGATCTTCTCCGACGTTCAGAGCTTGTGACAAATACAAGCTTTCCTTTGATAAAACCCTCCGCCAGAGTTCGCTTCTCCAGAGAAAACATTACACAAAAGCCCAGACTTTTTCTCTTAAAGTCACTTTAAAACGAGTGCGCTGGCGTCTCTGATAAACTCAAAGACAGCTGCGTATGATTAATAATTCATCCTGTTTCACGTTTGCAGGTGCGAACACACGTTGTGTTTCATTCATTTATGAGTTTAACACAAGCCATGTTCTGTGGATGAATATTTCAGAGGTGTGATTTGAATATACCTTTCTTTTCCACTCTTCAAAGAGATGTTTGTTTTCTCCACATTAAGATCGTTCGTTACTTCCGTCATTAATAATCTTTAGTTTAGATGTGAGTGCTCTGAAATGAAAAGGCTGGCTTCGTGAAAACGAGGAAACTAAACTAAAGATTGGGAGGAAGAAAAAAGATGAAAGTCGTATGTGTAACCAGTTTGTTTAAAAGCTGTTGACTTAAAAACTGAGGTGCTTCTGATTTAGTTTGCTTTAGTCGGATAAATAATCAAGCACACAGTCAGACAATAAATAACTCAATCAATCGATCAATCATTCAGTCACTCACTCAATAAATAATTCAATCAATATGTCAATTAATCATTAACTTATCAACAAATCAATCAATCAATCAATCAATCAATCAATCAATCAATCAATCAATCAATCAATCAATCAATCAATCAATCAATCAATCAATCAATCAATCAATCAAATCCTCAATGAATCAATCAACCAATCAAGCAATAACTTAAATCAATCAACCTGTCAGTCATTCAATCAATAAATCAAACAATCACTCAATTAATACATGAATGAATCAATCAATAAATCAACCAGTAAAGAAATCAATCAATCAATAAATCAAACCCTCAATCTATCAATCAATGACTCAATAACTCAATAACTTAATCAATAACTCAATCAATCATTAACTTCAATCAACCTATGAGACAGTCAAAATCAAACACTCACTCAAATGAAAGAACGAATGAATGAATGAATCAATCAATCAATCAATCAATCAATCAAAACATCAATCAAAACATCAATCAATCAATCAATCAATCAATCAATCAATCAAACAAAACCTCAATGAATGAAAGAATCAATCAATTAATCGAAACCTTAATCAATCAATCAATGACTCAATAACTCAATCAATCATTCACTTATCAATCAACCCATGAACCAGTCTGTTGGTCAACAAATCAAACAATCATTCAAATGAATGAATGAATGAATGATTGAATGAATGAATGAATGAATGAATGAATGAATGAATGAATGGTTGAATGGTTGAATGAATGAATGAATGAATGAATGAATCAAAATGTCAATGAATGAATGAATCAATCAATTCATCAATCAAAACCTCAATGAATCAAACAATCAACTAATTAATAACTCAATCAAACATTGACTTATCGATTATTAAGTAATTTTAGTGATTCAATCACACTTAATCAATTACTAATCCAATCAGTCAGTCATTTATTCAGTCACTTACAGAATATATAACTAATCAATCAATCAATCAATCAAAACATGATTGAATGAATGAATCAATCAATCCTTCAGTAACTCAATCAATCAGTAACTTATCAATCAATAACTCAGTCATTTAGTGACTCAATCACACAATCATTTAGTAATCCAGTAATCCATCAGTTCAGTCACACAATAAATAACTCATCAATCGATCAATCAATCAACCAATCAATCAATAACCCAGCCACTCAGCCAATCAATCTTAATGTAAATAGCAAAAATGATAAAAATGTGCAGTGAACATTTTGAAGTGTGATCCCGCCCACTGTGGGAGGAGCTACTGGGCTCTTAGTTTGCTAATTATGACTAGATACTAATAATTTCAGGATAATTTTAATATTATTTTACTAATAATTTTAGATTTTAGGATCATTTCTATATATTGATTATTTTATAGAAACAATGACAAAAATAAATCAATATGTTCATTTTTCACTTCAATAAGTCTCCTGGAAGTGAAGCAGTGCATGTTGGTGCTCTAACAATTGTTCAGCGCAGTAATGAGAGATTGCGCTCCACTGTTTTAATGCATAACAATGACTCTGTGTATACTGAGACGTCCTCACAATAAAACCTGCACATTATAATAAAGAAAATGCACTGTAGCCAATAAAGCTCTGCGCATTAACCTCAGAGCAGGAATGAATCCTCATGCTGAGATCTGCTCCAGTATTTCATGGTGAATTGGAGAGAGAGAGAGTCGTCTTTACGCTCTCAATCGACTGTAAGTCTCCAGTAATGAGCTCCAGCAAGAACACATCACAGCTCCATGCTAAAACGCTCAACGCTAGTCAATAAACGCACTTAAAACAGTCGGGGAATGGGAAAATCTGTGCAAAAGTCCGGAGGAAATCAAAGTTTACTATGGTAATTCTGTATAGCGCACATTATTAGTCTTAAAGTGAGCAATTAATATGTACAAGTTAATCCACGCAGTTTGTTTGCTGTGAGTGAAAGATAAAATAAACCCCGCCCACTAATCAATATTTTGTTTCAGATGTGAATAGACGCTGAAATAAAAGTGATTTTCCGATGACTTTTATTGGGTGAAATATGCTTAGCCACGCCTTTTTAACAATTTGATTACTCCAAGAGAGAATTCAGAGGCGGAGCTTTAAAATAAAACCACACCCACCAATTAATATTCCATTTCAGTTATAAATACATGCTGCAATAAAAATTGTTGACTCTGATTGGGGGGAAATGCTTAGCCACGCCCCTTTAACAGTTAGTTTGCCGCAAGTGAGAGTTGAGAGGCGGAGCTCTAAAATTAAACCCCACCCATTAATCAATATTTTGTTTCAGATGTGAATAGACGCTGAAATAAAAGTAATTTTCTGATGACTCTGATTGGGTGAAATATGCTTAGCCACGCCTCTTTAACAATTTGATCACTGAGAGAGAGAGTTGAGAGGCGGAGCTCTAAAATAAAACCACACCCACCAATCAATATTCCACTTCAGTTGGAAATACATGCTGCAATAGAAATTGTTGACTCTGATTGGGGGGAAATGCTAAGCCACGCCCCTTTAACAGTTAGTTTGCTGCAAGTGAGAGTTGAGAGGAGGAGCTCTAAAATGAAACCCCGCCCATTAATCAATATTTTGTTTCAGATGTGAATAGACGCTGAAATAAATGATTTTTTGATGACTCTGATTGGGTGAAATATGCTTAGCCACGCCCCTTTAACAGTTAGCTCGTTGCAAGTTAAAAATGAGAGGCGGAGCTCTAAAATAAAACCCTGTCCACTAATCAATATTATGCTTCAGTTGGGAATAGATGCTGGATTAAAAGTAATTTTTTGATGACTCTGATCTGGTGAAATATGCTAAACCACACCTCTTTGACGGTTAGTTTGATGGAAGTAGAAGATGAGAGGCGGAGCTCTAAAATAAATCCCCACCCATTAATCAGTATTCCAGTTCAGTAGGAATTACATGCTGAAAATGAAAGTTGTTTTCTAATGACTCTGATTGGGTGAAATATTCTTAGCCACGCCCCTTTAACAGTTATTTTACTGTGAGTTAGAGTTATGAGGCGGAGCTCTAAAATAAAACCCCACCCACTAATCAATATTCCATTTCTGTTGGAAATACATGCTGAAATATAGATTGTTTTCTGATGACTCTGATTGGGTGAAATATGCTGAGTCACGCCCCTTTAACAGTTAGTCTACTGTGAGTTAGAGTTGAGAGGCGGAGCTTTAAAACAAAACCCCGCCCACCAATCAATATTCCATTTCAGTTGGAAATACATGCTGAAATATAAGTTGTTTTCTGATTACCATGATTGGGTGAAATATGCTGAGCCACACTCCTTTAATAGTTAGTTTACTCCAAGTAAGAGTTGTGAGGTGGAGCTCTAAAATAAACCCCGCCCACCAATCAATGTTCCATTTCAGTGTGTGTGTTAATGTGTATTAATTTTTGCATAACACTGAATTATATGTAACTTAATAATTACATTGAATTATACTGAATTATTCTAATCTCTCATTTCGCTTCTTTCAGTTCCTTTTACTTGCGTTTTATAAGTGTTTAATATAAATTATAATATTTAAGAATTATAATAATAATAATATATATAATTTATATAATAATATATAATAATAATTTCTGCAGGAGGATGATGAAGACTACAACTCCCATGATGCCACACTCAGCCACGCCCTCATCAAACTGCATGTTTGTTTGTGGTGAATACACGCCCTCTAGTGGCCAAAATTATATTTTGTGATTTATTTCCACAACATTAATATTTTATTTTTAAATCATTATACATTTAGACATGCAAATTTGAGTTTTTGTAATACTGTCTCTTTAAAAACCCGTCCCTCGCTCTGCCCTTTACTGATAAACGAAAAAGGATGAGCAGAAATACAACAAACCGCAGGTGGACTCTCTCTCTCTCTCTCTCTCTCTCTCTCTCTCTCTCTCTCTCTCTCTTCAAGACTCAGTTTATTTGATGGTTTTGAAACAAATAATTTAATTGTTTTAATGAGACGTTTTCTGTTCAAACTTATATTTTGGATTTTAAATATGTCAAAAAAAAACTGAAAGAAGAATGGCAGTTGTTAAATTTTATTTTGGGAAAAGCTAAAATGGCCATCTACACTCAGCGGCCACTTTATTAGGTACACCTGGCCAACTGCTCGTTAATGCCAATTTCTAATCATCCAATCACATGGCAGCAGCTCAATGCATTTAGGCATGTAGACATGGTCAAGACGATCTGCTGAAGTTGAAAGCGAGCATCAGAATGGGGAAGAAAGGGGATTTAAGAGACTTTGAACATGGCATGGTTGTTGGTGTCAGACGGGCTGCTCTGAGTATTTCAGAAACTGCTGATCTACTGGGATCTTCACGCACAACCATCTCTAGGGTTTACAGAGAATGGTCCGACAAAGAGGAAATATCCAGTGAGCGGCAGTTCTGTGGGCGCAAATGCCTTGTTGATGCCAGAGGTCAGAGGAGAATGGCCAGACTGGTTCCAGCTGATAGAAAGGCAACAGTATCTCAAATAAGCACTCGTTACAACCGAGGTCTGCAGAAGAGCATCTCTGAACACACAACACGTCCAACCTTGAGGCGGATGGGCTACAGCAGCAGAAGACCACACCGGGTGCCGCTCCTGTCAGCTAAGAACAGGAAACTGAGGCTACAATTCACACAGGCTCACCAAAACTGGACAATAGAAGATTGGAGAAACGTTGCCTGGTCTGATGAGTCTCCATTTCTGCTGACACATTCGGATGCTCGGCTCACAATTTGGCCTCAACAACATGAAAGCATGGATCCATCCTGCCTTTTATCAGCGGTTCAGGCTGCTGGTGGTGGTGTAATGGTGTGGGGGAGATTTTCTTGGCACACTTTGGGTCCATTAGTACCAATTGAGCATGGTGTCAACACCACAGCCTACCTGAGTATTGTTGCTGTCCATGTCCATCCCTTTATGAGCACAGTGTCTCCATCTTCTGATGGCTACTTCCAGCAGGATAACGCTCCATGTCATAAAGCGCCAATCATCTCAGACTGGTTTCTTGAACATGACAATGAGTTCACTGTACTCAAATGGCCTCCACAGTCACCAGAGCTCAATCCAATAGAGCGCCTTTGGGATGTGGTGGAACGGGAGATTGGCATCATGGATGTGCAGCCGACAAATCTGCAGCAACTGTGTCATGCTATCATGTCAATATGGAGCAAAATCTCTGAGGAATATTTCCAGTAGCTTGTTGAATCTCTGCCATGTAGGATGGAAAAAGAGGGTCCAACCAGTTACTAGTAAGGTGTATCTAAAAAAAGTGGCCGGTGAGTGTATATATTTTAGGTTCTAAATATGTCAAAAAAACTAAAAGGTGAATGTCAAATGTTAAATTTTATTTATAGAAAATATTAGTCTGTTATATACTATGAATAAATATTGTCTAAAAGCAGAGGAGAAAGAAATGAGCAAAAATAAAAGGCAAAATAATGCTGAAAGGATATCCGATGCTGTGATTAAATCAAGATTTTTCTTTCTCTTATTTTTTGTCTTTTTTCAAGTCCAAACATGTAAAAGGTTCTTAAGTCGAGCATCTAGACAAGCAAAATATGATGTCTTGTTTAAAGAAATGTCAACATGAAGAGGATTCAAACAATAATCTTCCAATGGGGTAAGCAGAATAATCTAATGTCAAACAGGAAAAAAACAAGATCATTTAGGGAAAAACTCACTTCATTTTGACTCATTTTTCTGAAAACAAGACAATATTATGAGCTTCTCTAGAAAATGCTGACTGATTTAAGAGTTTGTAGATATTTGAACTAGAAACAGGACAAAAACTAAAAAAGTAAGGCATTTTTTTTGCAGTCTCTGTCTCACTCTGTCTCTCTCTCACTCACTCACTCTCTCTCTCTCTCTCTCTTTCTCTCTCTGTCTCTCTCTCTCTCTCTCTCTGTCTCTCTATGTCTCTCAGTCTCTCTCTCTCTCTCTCTCTCTCTCTCTGTGTCTCTCTCTCACTCTCTCTCTCTCTCTCTCTCTCTCTCTCTCTCTCTCTCTGTCTCTCTCTCTCTCTCTCTCTCTCTCTCTCTGTGAGTCTGGAAGTCTTCAGAAGTTTTTTGTCACATTGCTCTTATCTCGGTTAATTCTTCTGACACCTCGCTGATAAATTCAGAGCCTGTCAAAACTGCCTGAACTCGTCCGCACTGACTTCACTCTCACTCTCTCTCTGTCTCTTTATGAGCTATATTTATCATTTTTCTTGAGGAATCTTGGCTTTAAGCTCCTCATGGCCGCAGAACAAAAGCTCTATTGTTGTCGCTGGCTTTCGGACACTCTTATTATTGTAATGAAGTCCAGATTTAAACAACCTTTCACTCCCCGTTTCTGCAAACACTGTTATCCCCATGAGCTTCAGGAGTCATTAATGAACGTCTGCAGAAGATGAGGTGCTTTTCTGCTTTATGGTGGAAACCAATTTACATTTTATATCTGAATAAAGCACACTTTTGTTCAAAAAACAATAAATGACCGAGCAATTATATCTGTTATTGGTAATAACATCAACATCATGTAGAAAAGGAGAGAAATAATGCATCATATGTCATAACCACCCAGGCTGATTCTGGTTATGTACCCCTGTGTACATTTCTGGAGAGCACCAAATATGTCCACAAGTGTTTGTTTTTGTTGACCACCAGAGGCCGCTGTGTACGCTTTTTAAGATCTCAAATTTCAGGCGAGTGCCATTCGCACCTGCTGTTCTTACGTAAATACACCAGAGGCCGCTGTCGACTGCCTGACCAACTGATCCCCACGCCCCCCTCCCTAAACCCAACCGATAGTGTTTTCAAAAGCAATCCACCAAAAGAAAAAACCCTCGACTGATTTTTACCATGTTTTCAGATTTTACTACATTCTCACCCTGCCAATTACTTGTGTATTTCATTTTTTTGCCTTTTGCTTTTGTTTTACCTGCGTTCTGGAACCATTCTTCACAGGACTCGAACCCCGTCATCGTGGTCAGCTCCGTTGTGCGTCTCAAACGTACGCAACGAGCCCCTGGACAATCTGATAACAGCGGAAAAGCCGTCCACACGGAGGTAAGCGGTCATCTATCTATCTATCTATCTATCTATCTATCTATCTATCTATCTATCTATCTATCTATCTATCTATCTATCTATCTATCTATCTATCTATCTATCTATCTATCTATCTATCTATGTGTCTATCTATCTAATTCCTTCATGTTGTCCTAACACAAATTAACTGTGTGCAATCCAGCATTTTTACAGTGTAAGCGGGCGCAGACGGAAACAGACAGACGGGTTTCTGTCACGAAGACAACACAAAGACGGATGAAGATGATGAAGAAGAT
Source organism: Danio aesculapii (assembly GCF_903798145.1). Classification (NCBI taxonomy): domain Eukaryota; kingdom Metazoa; phylum Chordata; class Actinopteri; order Cypriniformes; family Danionidae; genus Danio; species Danio aesculapii. The sequence continues at coordinate 73,816,498 of NC_079441.1, read as the reverse complement.
GAAGATGATGAGCTGGTCTCCACTTCACTGACTGCAGGAGAGATGAGCAGGTCGAACTCACACTCGCAGTGAATGAGTGGACGAATGAAACACGTTTATATTCAAAGCTCATAACAGAAGCTGAGTCTCTTTCTCTCTCCATCTCTCCCTCTGTCTCTCTGTCTTTCACAGGGTTAATGAGCAAATCTGTCGCTGTCAGACTCTCATTGGCTCGTCTCGGTGCTCAGCCACGCCCTGATGGAGAGAGCTGTCAATCATCTCTGCAGCCTCATTATTCCCTCCACACTAAAACCCTTCTCCTGAATCTCTGTCTGTCTAAATATATCTGTATATCTGTCTGTCTGTATATCTATCTATCTATCTATCTATCTATCTATCTATCTATCTATCTATCTATCTATCTATCTATCTATCTATCTATCTATCTGTCTGTCTGTCTGTCTGTCTGTCTGTCTGTCTGTCTGTCTGTCTGTCTGTCTGTCTGTCTGTCTGTCTGTCTATCTATCTATCTATCTATCTATCTATCTATCTATCATTTCATTCCTTAAAATAATTTATTTCTAAATTGTAACTGTTGCTGCAGTGCCCTCTAGTGGACTTATCATCTGAAATGTACAGCAAAACACACCCTAAGTAACTTATTTAATATTTGCACAAAGTAGATTGCGCCAAAAAAGTACTCTAAGTAACTTATTCACCAAAAATGCATTGCATACAACAAAATATACCTTAAGTGACATATTTCAGACTTGCTAAAATTCTAGACAGCGCCCTCTAGTGATTTGTCATGTGAAACATGCAACAATGCTTACACTTAGTAACTTATTTTACTAAAAGTAATTTGCAAAAAGTATGTAGTGCTATAGCTACTGCATACTAGATACAAAATTTTCAAAATTGTAGATAGCGCCCTCGATTGGATTTATTATCTGAAACGTAAAGCAAAACGCACCCTAAGTAACTTTTTCAATATTTGCAAAAGGGAGATGGCGCACAACAAAACGTACCATAAAAACGTATCAAATAGTCACTAAGATTACATAGTGGTCAATAAAACGTTCCTTAAGTAACATCTTCCAGATTCGCATTAATGTACACAGCATCCTCTAGTGGATTGTTAATTTGAAACGTGCATCGAAACTTACCCTCAGTAACTTAATTCATATTTGCAAAAAGAAGATGCCACAAAAATCTAGAAAGCGCCCGTGACTTGTCTTTTGAAAATTTCTAACCAAACGTACCTTAAGTAACTTATTTCACATTCGCAAAAAGCAGTTAGTGCACAACGAAATGTACCCTAAGTAAATCATTTTAAATGAGAAAAAATATAGACAGCGCCCTCTAGTGGATTTGTCATCTGAAATGTAACTTATTTCATGTTTCCATATGTTTACAAGTAGATAGCACCCAAAGAAATTACCCAAAGTGATGTACTTCAGATTCGCAAAAATCTAGACAGCGCCCTCTAGTGGATTTATCACCTGAAATGAAATGCACCCACAGCAACCTATTTAACATTTCGAAAGATGATATTCCAGTGAGCTTGGTCTGGTATGAGTGTAATTGTGTTATAAAATGAACATGTGACGCTCACGGAGGGGATGGCTTTCTTTGCCTGTGCTGTCAGTCTAAATAAACCCATCCATTTAGAACATGTATTAGTCCAAAATATCTGAACCCCGACCTGCATGTCTGATTCACAGGTGAACCCGGAGCTCAGGTTAGAGTTGTGACGGTGTTTCTCACACTGATGAGCATTTCAGCCGGACGATGTAAAATAATAAAAGTGATAAATGAAGTGGAGTGTCGGCAGAGGGTCCCAGCGATCATATTCTTATCATCTCTAATGGTGCATGAATTTCATTAAAGTGATGCAGCTCACCTACACTGATCATACAGAGATGGAGGACACACACACACACACACACACACACACACACACACACACACACACACACACACACACACACACACACACACACACACACACACACACACACACACACACACACTGACTGCTGTATTTTCAGTATAAATATGAGGATTCGCATGCGTTTGAATCATCGGGTGATTGATTGTGTTTCACACTGACACTGAGATGAAGTCAGATGTTGGTTTAATGGTCTAAATGAGCAGTACATCATAATACCACCACCCAGACTCAAACACTTTCGGCTTTAACAAATATTATTGAAGATACCACCATGACAAAATATTACAGTCATTTATAGTAAACACTGCAGTGATTTGGAGCAATATGATAGTAAAGTACTTGGATTAATCTGCTGTGATGATTCCACTGTTGCTATGGTAACATGACATCTATAGTAATTGATTTGTTGTGTTGATTCTACAGTTGCTATGGTAACACAACAACTATAGTAACTGATCTGTTGTGATGATTCTACAGTTGCTATGGTAACACAACGACTACAGCAATTGATCTGTTGTGATGATTCTACAGTTGCTATGGTAACACAACAACTATAGTAATTGATCTGTTGTGGAGATTCTACAGTTGCTATGGTAACACAACAACTATAGTAATTGATCTGTTGTGGAGATTCTACAGTTGCTATGGCAACAACAACTATAGTAATGGATCTGTTGTGGTGATTCTACAGTTGCTATGGTAACACAACAACTATAGTAATTGATCTGTTGTGGAGATTCTACAGTTGCTATGGTAACACAACAACTATAGTAATTGATCTGTTGTGGTGATTCTACAGTTGCTATGGTAATGTAACAAATATAGTAATTTAAACAAATATCACAATACTGAAGTTTTGTACAACAATAGAGTATATAATACTACAACACACCACAGTTTAAGGTATTTAAATATGAAGTACACTGCAGTTTTTACTACAGTTTATAGTCCTGCCCTGAATGACTGATAGCTCAGCCCTGAATAATGAAGAGTATATTTAGATCCATTTCACGAAGACTTTAAGATGGAATATTTTGGGGTTTTAGGAATGAGCCAATTGGTTCTGAAAGAATGAAATCATGCTTTTTTTGTGAGGTAAAAATGTACACTATTTAACCTCCATTTCATGACAACTCTAATATTATAATCTGTATTTTCCACAATGAGCGGATGAGGCTCTGCTTTTCTCCTGGACTTCAGGTTCTCTTCAACCCCGAGTGGAGTTGATTCTTCATCGGTGCGGTCTGAGAAAGCATGAGCTCACCTTCTGCTGTCAGCACATCTGCTTCTCCTCACACAATTACTGCACCATTCGCTTTCTGTGGCCTTTCCAGATGTTTGCTGGTCGGTGAGTTCAGCGAGAGGCTGCCGCCGGTGTGTGGAAAATTACATATCATGGTAGAAAATATCCCTGTTAAAGGGACAGTTTACACAAAAAAAATGAACAGTTACTCACTGTTTACTCACCTTCAGATCTTTATGAGTTTCTTTCTTCTAGTACCTGTAACCGTCTTTCGGATGAGACGTTAAACCAAGGTCCTGACTCTCTGTGGACATTAAAAATCTCATGGCACTTCTGGTAAAGAGCAGGGGTGTAACCCCGGGGTCCTAGCCAAAGTCCCTCAATTGGCCCTTACAATCATGGCCTCCCAATCATCCCCATCCACTGAATTGGCACTACTCCACCTATAGCTGGTGTGTGGTGAAGCACTGGCGCCGTTGTCCTGTGACTGCCATCGCATCATCCAATTGGATGCTACACACTGGTGGTGGTGTGGAGAGACCCCCCTCATGATTGTGAAGCGCTTTGGGGGTATGGCCATACATGATCAATGTGCTATATAAATACACATTACATTGACTTCCATAGAAGGAAAAACAATGGAAGTCAATGGTTACAGGTTTTCAAAATATCTTCTATTGTGTTCAACAGAAGAAACAAACAAGGTTTGCAGGTGAGTAAATAGCGAGTAAATGATGATAGAATAATTTGTTTTGGAGCGTGACCTATTCCTTTAAATGTGATGCTTTTATTGAACAAATGTGAAAAGCTGCATTTATAAGATTATTAGCACAAATAAACCCTGATTAACAGCAGATTTATACATCATAATACTGTAGTTTTAGTAACACACTTGTTTTGTCCTTGCTGTGATGACAGTACATAATATTGTACTAGATATTTTTATAACTAGTGTTTGACTTAAAGTCCTCAAGAAATCAACACTAAGCATATGATTTTGTTAGCTCACACTGCCAGTTTTGTGGTGAACATCTGTGCATGTCATTAAGAAAATATTTTAAAAGTTTGCCTTCTTAATCTTTCATTGAAATCTGAAAATGCACTTCCTGTTTGTTCTCAGTTAATTTATCAGATTACGTGATTTTGAGGTAATGACCGGGGCTAATGCTGCTCCAACTGTCAGTTTTAATAACAAACAGAAATGGTGAGCAGGAGGAGTCTGTTGGGTTGTAATACCTCTTCTAAAACCCCTTTCCCGATCCTTCTGAATGAAATGCCTACTTTACTACATCCCTTCAGCCCGTGGTAGAAAAAACAAGCCACGCCCACTGTTGTGTCATTTCATATTCCATTTCTCTGAGAACTGCATCACATTTCGATCGCAGCTTCCGGTTCACAGGGACTCATAAAGGGGGCTCATAAAATTGACCACAGCAGTTTTTACATTTATTTTAATTGATTTTTTATTTTAGTTTTTAATTATTCCAGCCAAGCTAAAAGAAATCAAACTCCAGATGAAAAAATATAAGAAGAAACACTCCTTGTGTATATAATAGTGTTAAACATCACTAAATAATCGAAAAATGGTTTGAGGACGAACAATTTCGTATTATTAAAAATAAAGAGTCTGGATAATTAGCAGTTTTTTTGTATTTCTTAAATGTAGCATAGACCGTGGTCATTTGTATTAGATACTACTGTATTTTTAAACCATACTACCGTAATGTGTAGTATACTCTATATATTATAGTTTAGTATTTGCTTATGTTTGTTGTATAGTCATTGTGTTACCATAGCAACTGTAGAATCAGCACAACGGATCAATTACTATAGTCGCTGTGTTACCATAGCAACTGTAGAATCATCACAACTGATTAATTTGTATAGTTGCTGTGTTGCCATAGCAACTGTAGAATCAACACAACAGATCAATTTGTATAGTCGTTGTGTTACCATAGCAACTGTAGAATCACAACAACAGATTGATTCATGTTCTTCTCTATAGAGTGGTTAAAAGACACTACAGCATTTACTATAAATGACTGTAGTATTTTTTCTCATGACATCATCGCCTGATGATGTCACCAGCGCTTTACGACGCAGCAGTGTTTTCCAGGCAGGTTTATATAAGCAGACTCTGTGATTATGAAGCATTATAGAGTCGGGCAGCAGGGACAGCAGCTGCTCGGTGTTCAGTTTCTCCTGCAGATGTGGAATGAACATCAGTCCCACCTGAATTACTCACTCGGCAGACAAAGAAAGAAAGCGTATTTCCTCTTTCGGTGCTTGCGTTTCATAGGCCAGATCATTAATCATCGACTTCTCTAACGAGGAAAATGCATCAAAATGACTCTCGCTTCGCTCTGGAGTCAATTATACAAGTTTCATTGGGCTGAAATGAGAGACGCTGCTCTGAAAGCTGCCGGGTTGAAGCATTCAGATCTCATTGAGTGAAAAACGCCATTCGGGATCTGCAGTGTGTAGATCTGTGACTGGGCAAACTGTGTATGAGGTGGTCTTAAAGGGACAGTTCACCCAAACATGACCACTTACACAGACACATCAAGTAGATGTACACATTTACGAGTTTCTTTCTTCTCTGGAACACACACACACACACACGCACACACGCACACACACACACACACACACACACACACACACACACACACACATACAGTATAAGCACTATATATATAGTAATACATTCACTTGACATCTTTATTGTTAAATATAACACTGATAGGGTGGCACGGTGGTTCAGTGGTTAGCACTGTGGCCTCACAGCAAGAAGGTCTCTGGTTCGAGTCCCGTCTTGGTCAGTTGGTGTTTCTGTGTGGAGTTTGCATGTTCTCCCCGTGTTGGTGTGGGTTTCCTCCGGGTGCTCTGGTTTCCCCCACAGTCCAAACACATGCGCTATAGGGGAATTGATTAACTAAATTGGCCATTGTGTATGAGTGTGAATGAGTGTGTATGGGTGTTTCCCAGTACTGGTTTGCGGCTGGAAGGGCATCCGCTGTGTAAAACATATGCTGGAATAGTTGGCGGTTCATTCCGCTGTGGCAACCTCTGATAAAAAAGTAACTTAGCCAGAGGAGTGTGTGTGTGTGTGTGTGTGTGTGTGCGCGTGTGTGTGTGTGTGTTTCAGTGAGTTTAGAGGTGACTCTGTGTGTTTCTCAGCAGTTTGTCAGTAAAGGTTGCCGGAAAAGGAAAGCGTGATGAATGAACTGAGCGAGTCCTGATGGATCTCTGAGTTCACAACAACAAAACCCGCACACACACCCTAGATGAAGGTCTGCACACACCTCGGCTTTACTGAGCACTAATAATCTAATAATATACACACATGAATGAGTTCATCCCTCACAGATCTCTCTTTTAAATTGGTTTTCTCTGCAGGATGCTTTACAGTAATATATTTGTGCATATACAGTAGATTAAGCAGTACCAAAGACAACACTGATCAACTATTATGATTAAAATAATAATAATAATAATATTTAAGATCACAGTCCATGTTTTACTATATATCCACATAGAAGACGACTATATTCAATTACACTATTATTTCATCATTATACCGTATTGCAGATCAAATTAATATAGCTTTGGTGTGCGGAGGTATCAATATCAAATCAATATTCCTAATATTCTAATTTATGTGTTAATATAATATTAATGTTAAATATGAGCAAACATGAAGCTAAAAATGAAGTTTTGCTTACTTTTTTGAAGAAATATATACTGCAAACATAATTTCTTACAGTCTTTCTAGTCCAAATATTTAAAGAAATCTTGTCTTGTTTTCAGAAATAATGAGTCAAAATTAATGCAAAGTCAAAAATTAAATTAAAAATTACTTTAAATTAAAATTTGAGTCAAAATTAAGTGAGTTTTTCTTAAAAACATGCAAAATAATAACATTTTCGCTTTGAAATACCCTTATTTTGCTCACCCCATTGGCAGTCTTGTTAACTATTTTAAAAACACTGATTTAATTTGACTCATTACATCTAGAAATTTGATATTTAGACTAAAAACAAGACAAAAAAATCTATTTTGTTAATAACTCAGTAAATTTTGTAGCTTGATTAAATCATAAGATATACTTTCAAGCAAACCCAAGCAAGAACCATAACCCATGATCCGTCACATACTTGTCTTGATTTAAAAATGTTTCTACATTTAGACTAAAGACAACACAAGAAACTCAGTAAACTTGTAGCTCAGTTAAATCATACCATATATTTTCAACCAAACCGAAGCAAGAATGATTCCTACGATCCGTCACATGTATTTGTTCTGGATTACTGAAGCTTTAACATCCAGTAAAGTGTGGTTTGTGGCCGTAGCGAGAGTGTGTTCGGGGTCTCTGCGCTCCGTCATTTACGCCCCCCCCCCCCACCCCCCAGAAGCTTTTAGCGCTTGACAGATGACATTAATTACAGCACTTAGAGCAGTTTTTAATTACACTCAATTATGGCTCTGGCGTAATAACTGATAGGTAGATTGATATTCTGATAGATTGGCGAGAACATCTCTTTGTGCACGTTTCCAAAATTAACGCAGTAATTATTGTGTTTCTATAGACGAAGAGACCGAGAAGAAACGGCAGAATAAGATGCGTTTGTGTTTCTGGAGCGAAACGGGTTTTATGCAAATATGAGCAGATTTTCACACTGATGCGAATAAAAAAATCGAATAAATAAATGATTGGCTGGTAGATTTTTTGTGATGTTGAGCAATACAATTTTGAAATATATATGCATACATATAAATTAAAATGAATGAAAAATAGCAATTCATCCGGCCACCAGAGGGAGCCCTTCACATAATTATTACTACCAGGTTGCTAAAAATAAAAAAAAATTTATATAAAAATAAAAACTAAAATAATAATGTATATAATATATGTAACAAGTTAGACTGTTAGCCCTTCATCCGAAATGGGTTTTACGCAAAAATGAGATTTCCATACTAATTAAAAAATAAAAAAAAATAAAATAAAATGTTTTGTGATGTTGAGCATTTAGAGAAATTCCTAAAAGATGAAAAATGTAGAATTTGAAAACATAAATAAAAATAAATATAAAGTGAAAATAGCCATTCATCTGGCCACTAGAGGGAGCCCTTCCCTGAACTCTGACTACCAGAGCTTCATTCGTTACTTTCTGCTTGGTATCGTCACAATATGAAGTAATAATAACGTAAGAAGCGCCTCCCTCATTAAAAAAAAGATATCCTAGCAAAAATAAATAAATGCATTATTATATAAATATAAAAATGCCTAAATAAATATAACAATAAAAATAAATAAAAGCATTATTATATAAATATAAAAATGCATAAATAAATATAACAATAAATATAAATAAATGGAAAAACAAATAAAAGTTTAAAATAATAAAATAAAATAATAAAATATTAAGGAAAATAATAGAAAAAATAAAATAATTTACAATTAACTTTAATTAAACAGACAATACATCTGCTTTATTAAGTCATTATACTTTATTTATTTTCTATTTTATATGGATTTATTTGTTTTTGCATGTTTGGTCCAGCAAACAGCACAACACAGAAGAAAGTCGACAGACTGTTAAACCTCCATTGCTGAGGCTGAGTCCCAAAGCTCATATACTGCTGAAATAACACTGAACGTTATGACAGAAACACACACACACACATGACGGACTGATCGCTCCCAGACACACTTTCCACATGAGGAAAAGATGAAGTCATGTTCGCCGGAATTATATTATTCCACGTCTAAATTGCATCCAATATTTCACCGGGATTTGACATGCTGTGTTTCCTGTGCAAACAAACGTGACCACAACATAAACTGGCTCAGAGTGACATCATCTCCAAAGAACTTCCTCAAAAACATGGATTATTTCTTCCTCTCAAACCATTAAACCTGAACTCTTACTGCCACAATAGAGCCGACTGGAAACATCTGAAAAGACCCAAAAATGAGAAGTGAATGTAGAGGCTTTTGCTTTGAATGACTTTAGAAAACTGAGCCACGGCACATTACTAGACTCTCTCAAGACCTCACTAGTCTTACTAGTCTCTCTCAGGTCTTCACCAGTCATACTAGGCTCGCTCAGGACTTTACTAGTCTATCTCAAGACTTTACTAGTCTTACTAGTCTCTCTCTGGACTTTACTAGTCTTATTAGTCTCTCTCTGGACTTTACTAGTCTTACTAGTCTCTCTCTCTCTCAAGACTTTACTTGTCTTACTAGTCTTTCTCAGGATTTCACTAGTCTTACTAGTCTCTCTCAGGACTTGACTAGTCTTACTAGGCTTTCTCAGGTCGTTGCAAGTCTTGTTAGTCTTTCTCAGTACTTTGCTCGTCTTACTAGTCTCTCTCGGGACTTCACTAGTCTTATTAGTCTGTCAGGTCTTCAAAAGTCTTACTAGTCTCTCTTAAGACTTCACTAGTCTTACTCGTCTCTCTCCAGACTTCACTAATCTTACTAGTCTCTCTCAGGACTTTACTAGTCTAACTAATCTCTTTCAGGACTTGACTACTAGTCTATCTCTGGACTTTCCTAGTCTTCTCTAGTCTTACTAGTCTCTCTCAGGACTTCATTAGTCTTACTAGTCTCTTTCGGCACTTCACTAGTCTTCAGTTGTCTTACTAGTCTCTCTCAAGACTTCATTAGTCTTACTAGTCTCTCTCAGCACTTGGCTACTAGTCTCTCTT
>NC_079441.1:73796608-73799108 GCF_903798145.1 Danio aesculapii | reverse complement strand
CTGGTGGTCTGCAATCCTGTTGGGCTTTTCAACAGAGATGTCATGAATAAATGTGTCGCTGGGCAGTAAATGGTTTATATTTAGGTGAAGAGCTCCTGTAACACTAAAGCAGATGCAGAAATGTGTGTGTAGGAACATACATCAAGCCCTGTCCTCCCGCTCAGATGCCTCATTAATGTCATGAAGAGCTGGAGATGATGGCGTTTCACACACACAGCCGTGGACATACACACACATGCACCCACACAAAGCCGCAGACACACACACACACACACACAGCCGCAGACACAGACAGAATCTCACTGGGCTGTTTGACAATGGAAGAGCTGAAAGCAGCGGCGCGTGTACTCCTGCTCCACATCAGCTCCTCTCATCTGTCACAAACAGCCTCAGTCCATCAGTGTGTGTGTGTGTGTCAGTCTGTGTGTGAATGTGTGGGTCTGTCTGTCTGTTTGTGAGAGTGTTTTTGTGTGAGTGTGTGTGTGTGTGTTTGTGTATCTTTCAGTAGGAACACACACTGTAGAACGTGACGGCATCAACCGTTAACATGCTGCAAGGTTCTGTTCAATTCAGTCCAAGCTGAGCTTAAAAATGTGTTCAGTGCATTCTGGGATTGAGAGCATCGAGAGTGAACATCAAAAAGCTTGACTATTACTTGAATTTATACAAATATTGAGCGAAAAAAAATGACAGGTGACAACCAAGCCACACCTAGCCACATTAGCTTTAGCATTGTGTATGTTCATTTAGCATGTTTCTTATATATCTGCTTTAGATGAGTCAACAACATACCGCAAAAACATACTGCGAAAAGTCCTACAAACTGTTTTATATATATTTTATATAAGATAATAAACAATTATTACAAAGCACACCAGGAAAATAAAATAATTTTAGCAGTTCATACAGTGCTAGTTGTTTATGCAGATGCAAACACAAGTATCGCTATCGTATCGGCTGATATCAGGAGCTCAGGAATCTGTCTCAGTATCATATTGGCCAATACTGGGAGCCCAGGAATTAATATCAGTATTGCTATGGCATTGGCCGATAAGCGGAGCCCAGGAATCTGTATCAGTTTTGGAATCATATTGGCCAATACCAGAAGACCAGGAATTGGTATCAATATCGGTATCTTATCGGCCGATAACCGAAGCCCAGGAATTGAATCAATTGATAACCAGCCCCAGGAATCGGTATTGGTATAATATCTACCAATTAACAGAGCCCAGGAATTGGTATCAGTATCATATCGACTCATACCTGGGGCCTAGGAATCAATATTGCCCAATACCCGGAGCCCAAGAATCGGTCTCTGTATTATATTGACTGATACCTGGGGCCTAGAAAGCAGTATCGGCCGATACCAGGAGCTCAGGAATCTGTTTCAGTATCATATTGGCCAATACTGGGAGCCAAGGAATTTATATCAGTATCGCTATGGCATTGGCCGATAACCGGAGCCCAGGAATCTGTATCAGTATCTGTATCTTATCGGCTGATACCTGGGGCCAAGGAATTGTATTAGTACTGGCTGATCCCCGAAGCCCAGAAATCTGTATTAGTATTGGTATCATATTAGCCAATATCAGGAGACCAGGAATTGGTATCAATATCGGTATCTTATCGGCTGATAAATGAAGCCCAGGAATCGTTTCAGTATCAGTATCATATCGATCAATAACCAGCCCCAGGAATCAGTATTAGTATAATACCTGCCAATAACCAGAGCCCAGAAATCGGTATCAGTATCGTATCGACTGATACCCGGGGCCTAGGAATCCGTATTGGCCAATACCCAGTGTTGCCAGATGTTGGTGACTGTTTCCAGCCCAAAAGCTGACGAAAGATTAGTATTGATATCATATCAGGAGTAATATCAGTATTGTATTGGCCAATACCAGAAACCCAGAAATTAGTATCAATGTTGGTATTGAATTGGCCGATAACCGGAGCACAGGAATCGGTATCAGTATCAGTATTGGTATCGTATCAGTTGATAACCCGGGAAATGGTATTAGTATTGTATCTGCCTATGACCAAAGCCCAGGAATCGATATTGTATCAACTCATATCTGAGGCCTAGGAATCAATATCGGCCAATACCCGGAGCCCAGCAATCCGTGTCAGTATCAATATCATATCCGCCAGTAACAGGTGCCCAAAAATTTATATCAGTATCGTATTGGCCAATACCAGGAGCCCAATATTGCTATCATATCAGCCAATACCAGGAGCCCAGGAATTGGTATCGGTATTGTTAAGGGAAAACAGTATCGAAACATCTGTAGTGGAAATAAACAGATACGAGGGACATTACTAAACTGAAGACCAACTCAGCTAAATGTAATTTTAGCAGCTGATTAAGCAAATCAGATATGTAAACATGACCCAAAATTAAAGAAACACAATTTCCGCAATCCAGACGGCTGAATGAGCTCTTTAACATGCAGCATCAGTGGACATATGCGTATATTAATTCACATTACACTAATTATAT
>NC_079441.1:73711608-73791608 GCF_903798145.1 Danio aesculapii | reverse complement strand
GAGCCTGTGTGAATTGTAGCCTCAGTTTCCTGTTCTTAGCTGACAGGAGCGGCACCCGGTGTGGTCTTCTGCTGCTGTAGCCCATCCGCCTCAAGCTTGGACGTGTTGTGTGTTCAGAGATGCTCTTCTGCAGACCTCGGTTGTAACGAGTGCTTATTTGAGTTACTGTTGCCTTTCTATCAGCTGGAACCAGTCTGGCCATTCTCCTCTGACCTCTGGCATCAACAAGGCATTTGCGCCCACAGAACTGCCGCTCACTGGATATTTCCTCTTTGTCGGACCATTCTCTGTGAACCCTAGAGATGGTTGTGCGTGAAAATCCCAGTAGATCAGCAGTTTCTGAAATACTCAGAGCAGCCCGTCTGGCACCAACAACCATGCCACGTTCAAAGTCTCTTAAATCCCCTTTCTTCCCCATTCTGATGCTCGCTCTGACCTGCAGCAGATCATCTTGACCATGTCTACATGCCTAAATGCAGTGAGCTGCTGCCATGTGATTGGCTGATTAGACATTTTCTTTAACGATCAGTTGGACAAGTGTACTTCATAAAGTGGCCAGTGAGTGCATCTGTTAATGAACAATTTCCGTGTTTTGTGTTTATTTGTGGTTGTAAATTGCATTATGGGATGTTGAGCTCTGCTTTGTCCACTTTTGATGTTTCCAGTACCTTGTTAATTCGATGCCACGAAGAATTAAGGCAGTTCTGAAGGCAAAAGGGGGTCCGACCTGGCACTAGTAAGCTGTACCTAATAAAGTGGCCGGCTAATGTACATACACACACACATATATATATATATATAGTAGAAATATGACTGAAGTGAATGAATGTGTATATTTGGAGCGCAGGGTCTGTTTGCTCAGTCATGATCAATTAATAATGATCTGAAGCAAAATAAAACACTGATGTTCTCTGCCAATATGAACCTGCGCTGAGAGATCCGGCCTCAGGGTTAGCGCTGTTACATCAGGACATTTACACTGATGTGTGTTTAACCTTTTCAATCCATTACAGTGAAATCCAGAGGGAAACTCAGGGCTGAAGAGAAACACTTCCACATAAAGCACAGCATTACATGAAGAGAATCCAGCAAAACACAGACAGGAGAAACAGCAACAGGCCAATATGCTGATGACACTCACTCTGCATAGCGTAAACCTGCTAATATTCTATTAAAATCAAAACGTTGATGAAACAGATTAGAATAATAGGTTATCTCTAAAGCAATAATAATGTTTGTATGTGAATTAGAGACATGTTGTCTTGGAAATATTAATGTAGACTCTCGCTATACTTATTTTTGATTGTCTCTGCCTCCTAAATCACACATTCTGCTTCAGTTGTCGTCTGATATTAATTGCAATAAAAAGTGTTTACTCTGTTTACTTTGCATGAAACACAGATCTTATTGAATTATTTGTCATTTAGAAAACATGTGACTTGCTCCAAGTGATGTCACTTGTTGTGGCGGGAAACTCTGAAAGGCATTAAGGCGTGTTGTTAATCTTCTCTCATTAATGTTTAGGATTAACCAATAGTAGATTAATTATGTGTGGACTCTGATACTGTCATATTTCCGTCAATTCACTCTTTAAAAACAATAATATGATGAAAATGCATAACATAGTGTTTTAGACACGCCATGTGGAGTCTGCTTTGAGGCTAAGAGTGTACTCACACTGTACAGTGGCCTTGAACCGGGCTGAAGCAGCACATCATCGATGACGTAAGAGTGCCCAGGCTCGAATGTAATGTGAGTGCGGGCTGTCGGGGGAGACAGGAGAGGGGGCACGAGCGTGATTCGGCCTGGTTCAAGGCAACTGTACATAGTCTGAGTACAGCCTAAAGGAACAAGATCACAACACCAACCTCATTTATGGCTGTTCTACACATGATCATCCACTGGATAATGCTTCGTCAGATCGCACTGCTCTTCTGAAGTAATCTACAGGCTGGTCTTGATGGGGAATCTCCTCCAGAAAGGACAGCGACTCTTTGTTTACAATGTGACGTGCGTTTGACAGGACGGACTGTACCTCACATTCGTTTCATACAGATTACAAAACCAGAAAACTTTTGTTTTCAAGTGCACTTGGTTCATTTAACAGTAGAGATGTCAAGCTTTATTTAGATATATTTCTGATGTCTGTGAAGCAAGTATTCCAGTGTGTTCCAATTGTATATGATTTCAGACTTTAAAATGCAGTATATTCCAAATCCTTGCTTAACATCAGCTAATTATTTCTGAAAACAACACAATATTGTTTGCTTGTCTCGAAAATGCTTCTTGATTTAAGATATTTGGACTAGAAACTAGACCAAAACTCTAATCTTTATGTTTGAGGCGACTATGAAGTGTTTCTTTGGACACAAACGCAGCACATGATGATAGAGCGGCTTCACGGACCCTCCATTAATTTCCCGCTCTGCGTTTCTGCTTCAGGCTCGGGTCTGTTCCTGGAGCCAATGGTAAAGGCGGAGTATAATTGATGCCCCGAGACTCCATACCAGACAATAGGTCACAACAACAGCCGCCGTCAGACATCCCAGAAAAACCTGCATGGTGTAACTTTGGCGGACTGGAAGTGTTTTCAAACCACCTGTGTGTGTGTTTTTGAACCATACTGTAGTTAGTAAAGTGTACAATACTGTACAGCCTATATTACACCTTCATTGCAAATGAGTAGTATCAACTACTATAACTATAGTGGACTGAAATACTGTGGTATACTTCAGTTTTTACTACCATAAACTGTAGTGAAATGAACCGTACACGTACAGCAGAATACTACAGGATTGGCTGATTTATTTATATTGCTATAGTTGTCGTATTGCCATAGCAACTGTAGAAAAAAATCACAACAGATCAATGACTATAGTTGTGTTACCGTAGCAACTATAGAATCACCACAGCAGATCAATTACTATAGTTGTTGTGTTACCGTAGCAACTATTGAATCACCACAGCAGATCAATTACTATAGTTGTTGTGTTACCGTAGCAACTGTAGAATCACCATAGCAGATCAATTACTATAGTTGTTGTGTTACCATAGCAATTGTAGAATCCCCACAACAGATCAATTACTATAGTTGTTGTGTTACCGTAGCAACTATAGAATCATCACAGCAGATCAATTACTATAGTTGTTGTGTTACCATAGCAACTGTAGAATCCCCACAACAGATCAATGACTATAGTTGTTGTGTTACCGTAGCAATTAAAGAATCACCACAGCAGATCAATTACTATAAATGTTGTGTTACCGTAGCAACTATAGAATCACCACAGCAGATCAATTACTATAGTTGTTGTGTTACCGTAGCAACTATAGACTCACCACAGCAGATCAATTACTATAGTTGTTGTGTTACCGTAGCAACTAAAGAATCACAACAGATTAATTCAAGTACTTTACCATGGTATGGTTTAAAAACAATATATTATTCACTAAAATCCTTATTCTCATTATCCATGGTGAATTCTCTTTACAATACAAGATAAAGTTGTTAATTAGATGTCTTATTTAAAACGATACATATCACACACACATACAGATATAATTCTCAATTCAAAATATACATTTCAAAAATGTAAATGATGTTACTTTTTTATAATATTAAAAGTAATACATAAACTATTTTTTCTGTAAATTTACAGTATTTACTATTTATTGATGAATTCATTTATTTTACTATAATGCTAGGTATTCATGTTTGATGCCTTTAATACATCAACTGCAGCTCAAAGATAATTTAAAAAATGTGCTACCTATGACTAAAATATAATAATAATAATAATAATAGTAATAACAGTAATAATAATAATAGTAACAGTACAAAAAAGATTTTACAGTAAAATGTAGCAGATGTGACTGTCACAAATAATGAAACTAAAATTAAATAAAATCAACAACAAATAAATATTATTTTTCCATTTTTTAATTAGCTCACTCAGACATAATAACACAAAAATAAAGTACAATCCCTTCATCCTATGAGACTTATTTGCTTTTTAAAAATGCAAAAACTAAACTAAAATAAATAAATGGAATAATGTGCTCGTCATTCTGTTGGATTTGCATTGCATTTATATATTTTTCTGTAAAAAAAAACTAAAGAAAGGACACACTTTTTTTTTTTTTTTTTTTAAATCACACAGATTTAATTATCATAGCTAATGCTCCAGTAATATTACATGATGATGAGTTTTAAGCATCCGAACAGGTGGAGGTGCATCTCCTCATTCCAGTCAACATTTCCTCACAGTGAATCATGAAGTGACCGTTTTAGGACATTACAGGTATTTCAGTCTGTTTACAGTAGCAGAAGTGAAGAGGGAGATGTTTTGGAGATCCGTCCTGCCAGAAACACCACCAATAATAAACATCAATACAGCATTATTCACAACACGCATTCTACCACCACAGATATCTCACATTAAAAAAATACTGTAGTAATCTACAGTAAATTCAACAGAGTTTAAATCCATACTATGTATTATAGGGGGTTGAAAACTATAGTATCGGATTATTTGTTTATATTAGAGTGTGTGTCCATCGAAGCGTTTCTGCAATGCTAAAAAACGGCTCATTTATTATTAACTGTTTTTGGACTGATAAAAAATGCACGGACATGAACCCTAGCTGTTGTGTTACCATAGCAACTGTAGAATCACCACAGCAGATCAATTACTATTGTTGTTGTGTTACCATAGCAACTGTAGAATCACCACAGCAGATCAATTACTATTGTTGTTGTGTTACCATAGCAACTGTAGAATCTTCACAACAGATCAATTACTATAGTTGTTGTGTTACCATAGCAACTGTAGAATCACTACAACAGATCAATTACTGTAGCTGTTGAGTTACCATAGCAACTGTAGAATCACCACAGCAGATCAATTACTATAGTTGTGTTACCATAGCAACTGTAGTCACAACAGATCAATTACTGTAGTTGTTGTGTTACCATAGCAACTGTGGAATCACCACAGCAGAACAATTACTTTAGTAGTTGTGTTACCATAGCAACTGTCAAATTTTCACAACAGATAAATTGCTGTAGTTGATGTGTTACCATAGCAACTGTAGAATCACTACAACAGATCAATTACTGTAGCTGTTGAGTTACCATGGGAACTGTAAAATCACCACATCAGGTCATTTCCTATAGCAGGGTTTCTGCAGGTTTATTCAAGTCAAAGTGAAGTCTTTTTTAGACCATTATGAATGAAATTTTAGACTGATACAGGGCTAAACACTACATATTTTTATTTTCAAATGGCCCAGTTACTTCTGTAGTTTTTGCATTAATGAAAGATTATGTAAAGGGATGTGTTACTTTAGTTTTCTTTCTCTGATTAGGAAAACAATTTGGAGAATTTCCATTAAACATGTCTTAACAGCTGAATTGCATTTCTTTGCTATAAAAATTAAATATAAACAAAAGTTGTGTCGTGTGTGAGCCAGATAAGGTAGCTTTACCTGGACATTAGTAAATTATGACCTGTTTAAAATGATTTTAGATCTACAACACAATATTTCAGTGATTTTAAGGCTTTTAAAGGCCTTAAATTTAGAAATGTAAGACATTTTATGACTTTAAGACTCCCTGCTATAGTTGTTGTGTTACCATTGCACCTGTAGAATTACTACCACAGAACAAAATGGTTAGAAAACACTACATTATTTACCGTAAATCTTTATAATATTATGTTTTTTTATTTTATTTGGGATGACAGACTGATATACTACACTAAACTTTCTGATAGCATAATTACATAATTCAGCATATACTATAATTTACATATAAGCAGTATATCATAAATCCACTATAATATATTGCCACTATAAATGCATTATAAAGCACAGCCCTAAGTGAGACTGAAGTAAATGTTGTCTAAAATAACCCAGAGTGGCGTGAGACTGAAATCATGTGTACAGTACTGACCATAGCAGCTGAGGTTGAGCCGGAGCGGCGCAGAACACTGCAAAACAAACACAAACACATGGCAATCAACTCACACATAACAGATAAGGTCATACACGGCAAGTTTCCCTATAAAATAAAGTGAATAGATTTAAGTTAGTGTATTGAAATAAAGCTATGGAAGGAATTAAACAACAATTTGACAATTAGAAGTTTCTTGCATTTACAATTACGGTTATACATTGAGTGAAATATCATTTCTGTTTTATTCTGTAAAGTACAGATGGCGTATCTTCACAATTAGTTTAAATTATTTAGTGATTTTATTTTTTGGATATAATAAAAAAAAAGTCAGGGCATCACAGTGGCGCAGTGGTTAGCACAATCGCCTCACAGCAAGAAGGTCGCTGGTTCGAGTCCCGGCTGGGTCAGTTGGTGTTTCTGTGTGGAGTTTGCATGTTCTCCCCGTGTTGGCGTGTGTTTCCTCCGGGTGCTTCGGTTTCCCCCACAGTCCAAACACAAGCAAACTAAATTGGATATAGTGTATGTGTGTGAATGCAAGAGTGTATGGGTGTTTCCTAGTGATGTGTTGCAACTGGAAGGGCATCCACTGCCTAAAACACATGCTGGATAAGATGGCGGTTAATTCCGCTGTGGCAACGCCTGATTAATAAAGGGACTAAGCCGAAAAGAAAATGAATGAAAATTATGTTTTCAAAAAGAAAAACATGTTTAGACAACACAATCCCGATGTTTTAATTATAGAATATTTAAGACATTAATATATCTGCAGAAATACTCCAACTTCAGTAATAACAAAAAGAAAACAACAATGAACAACTCTTATTCTCTAAAAATAAATCCAATATAAATTCATTAAATGAACTGAAATAGTTCGAAGTGACAACACATGTATTTGATGTTTGGAAGACATGTTATAAGACCCTCACAGAATAAAACAGTTAAATAAAACACAGAAAATCTTAATAAATACAAAATTAGTTAAAATGAAAGGTTTTCCAGTATCATATTTTGGTTTTTAATCATTTAAAAAGCACACAACTAGTAGAAATGCAATGTATATTGCATATAGCTAAATAAAACGTACACAAAACCCGAGTATGCTTTATTTAATCACGCCTTAAAGCATTAAATAACTTATTTACTTATTTACCCTTGTGTTTTGATCTGTTGTGCAATCAAAGTTAAAGGTTGTTTAAGTAATATTTTTACACATTAGTAAAATAGGATTCCAGCGTTAAAATACAAGATGTTGATAAGTTAAAGCTGTAAAAGTTTATAATTTAAACATACTTTAAACCTACAGTCTGAGATCAGGCTTATGATCACGTGATTGCTCGCGTCATGCCCTAAACTTGAATACTCTGCCTAACATAAACAGCAGCACTCACCGCTCAGGGAAAAGCGAAATAAAAGACGCAGAACAGCATCACGTCGAACAGCAGGAAGATCCAGAAATCAAACCAGTACGAATGTTTGGGCAGAGACGGAAGAACGGCCCGTGAGTCCTCCATGATCGCACACCCTTCCCTCTTCCGGCTTTCGGTTTTCGCATTTTACAATAAAAGTCCCGCGAATGCTCTCGGTCCACTTGGGAAAGTTAAGGCTTTATTACAACGAGAGAATAAAGTTTTTTCTTCAGCAGATACTCGTAGATAGATTTAGAAATGCTGATTGAGAATACAATGTATTCATTTTGATCTTTTCACATACACACTATACGTTCAAGGCAGCCTTACACACTGTCATGATGCTGTACAGTTGGTCCGTATTATAGAAACAGCTTGAACATTTGTTTAAAGGCTAATAAGGTCAATTTTAACATTAACATTCACTCAAGTGCTGCTTTAGTTCTATCTGAAGATTACTAAATTAACTCAAATAAAAATGACTAGCACTATAAATGCAGTATAAATGCTCTTTACACTGACATATATTAAAACAGGCTGAATTGATGTTAACAGCATTAAGGTGAGCATTACTCCATAATGTCCATTTAAATGACATTAATATAAGTTTACATCTATAGAAATGTTTACATCTCACATGGTTACATTGTTTATACATGTTTATTGCTGTAAAAATAATTTTAAATGTACTTGCTTAACTGACTATTGCACTTAAATGAACACAGTGATTGATTAAATGAATGTTTATTGTCAACAATGACACTTAAATGTATGCTACTAAGAGTTTAAATCAACCTTAATAACACTTGTATGAACTTTATTAACTCTTAAGATGAGTCCAAGTACTAGTGTAGTGTATATTGTCATTCATAAACAAACACACGAGTGCACACACACACACACACACACACACACACACACACACACGCACGCACGCACACACACACAGCTAATGTGTCTACAGATGGCTAAGCACCTCTTAAACTGTGAATGGCTGGAGCTCAGATGTGTTTTAAAGGCCGTTTGTTTTAAACAGCAGCCCATTCGGATGGCAGCGCGTAAATTCACGGATCCACAGCGGCTTCACCCTGAGGGACGGATCCCAACGCCTCACTAAACAAATGTTTCCTCACGGCGGGAACGCCACGAACAGCCAGCACAAAAACAAGCCATGAATTTTTAACGCCGAGGTGACAGACTGCACTAATATGTGCGACTCACTCTGATGTCGTTTTTTATTCCAAATGTAATAATTTCTCCAAAAAAACAAAACAGAAACGATAATAAAGAGCTTTTATTGACGCCACCGTCCCACTGCGTCGTTCATTTCAGCTTGCGAATTGTGTTTCTAATAGTTCATTTTATTCCCTGATCATAATCTCATTACTCATTTGACAGAAATATAACACAGGCCCATCAGAAAACTGTCGGCAGATTTTTGAGGGATAATATACAATCATCCGGCTGTTATCCTGAAAGAGACGCAACGGGATGATCACGATCAGATGATTAGCACGTAAACAACAATCGGACAGGGGATGTTGATCTAAGAGTAAATGATTTCATTATGTGTGATGGAGGACAGAAACTAACACAGCTATAGATGGGAATTTACTGGCATGTGTTATGAGGAAGGACATACTCACAGTTTTATGTGTGAAAGTCATGCAGAAAGGGCACGGTTTTATGAAACAGAAACAACGGGATGAACATAAGCATAAAAAACTACAATAAACATAACAGTGATGAAGTAGTAATAATGTATATTGATATGCAATGTATTAACTTAATCTACAATTACATGATACAATGGCCACAAGGACTCTTATTTTGAGTATTGTCAGTTGACTTTTTTTGTCATGGTTTCGTCATTACTAATTATGTTCACCTGTAGTTCACATGTATATGTATTAATATTGTATGCAATTACATCAATAAAACGGTCAGAAGGACTCTTATTTTGATTAATGTCAGTTTACTTTGTAGTCATAGTTCATTAATGATTATGTTCACCTGGGTCTTATTAAGTTCACATGCATATGTATTAATATTATGTGCAATTACATAAAATAGCCACAAGGACTTTTATTTTGAGTATTGTCAGTTTACTTGTTGTCATATTTTCTTCATTACTACGTTCACCTGTGTCTTATTTAGTTTACATGTATATGTATTAATATAATATGCAATTACATAAATAAAATGGTCACAAGGACTCTTATTTTGAGTATTGTCAGTTTACTTGTTGTCATATTTTCTTCGTTACTGATTATGTTCACCTGTGTCTTATTTAGTTTACATGCATATTACATTAATACATATACTTGTGAACTAAATAAGACACAGGTGAACATAATCAGTATGTTTGATAACAATCAATCTGTCGTCATGGTTTCTTCATTACTGATTATGTTCACCTGTGTCTCATTTAGTTTACAGTATATGTATTATTATAGTATGCAATTACATAAAATAGTCACAAGGACTTTTATTTTGAGTACTGTCAGTTTACTTGTTGTCATATTTTCTTCATTACTACGTTCACCTGTGTCTTATTTAGTTTACATGTATATGTATTAATATTATATGCAATTACATAAATATAATAGCCACAAGGACTCTTATTTTGAGTACTGTCAGTTTACTTGTTGTCATATTTTCTTCATTACTACGCTCACCTGTGTCTTATTTAGTTTACATGTATATGTATTAATATTATATGCAATTACATAAATATAATAGCCACAAGGACTCTTATTTTGAGTATTGTCAGTTTACTTGTTGTCATAGTTTCTTCATTACTGATTATGTTCACCTGTGTCTTATTTAGTTTACTTGTATATTACATTAATACATACATGTGAACTAAATAAGACACAGGTGAACATAATCAGTATGTTTGATAACAATCAATCTGTTGTCATGGTTTCTTTATTACTAATTATATCTCAGTTCACAAATCAGTGAATTAATATGCAAATACTTATATAAAAGGACTTTTATATTGAGTATTGTCAGTTTACTTTATTGTCACAGTTTCTCCCTCACTGATTATGTTCACCTGTGTCCTTAGATATGTGATTACAATTAACATAATATGCAACTACATAAATAAAATGGTCACAAGGACTCTTATATTCAGTATTGTCAGTTTACTTGTCATTTTTTTCATTACTGATTATGTTCACCTGTGTCTTATTTAGTTCACATGCATATGCCATAGTTTCCTCGTTACTGATTATGTTCACCTGTGTCTTGTATATATGGGCACAATGAATACAGTATGCATGCTGTTTATGCTGACATTTATTAAAGCATAGGCTAAATTGATGTTAACAGCACTTAAGTGAACTAATACTGTTTTTCACACAGATATAGTGTTTATATATGTTTATGGTTGTAAAGAACATTTTAAATGTACTTGCATAACTGAATGTATATTGTCAATCATGACACTTGTTGATAATCACACACGCACACTCAACACAGTATTTGGGCTGACTTATGGTACGTAAAATTAAAAAAGGGCTTTATACTTTTACTGGAGTATCTTTTATCAGTACTTTTACTCAAGTGCTTGATTGTGTTCTTCGTCCAGCACTGAGTGAAGGCCATTTATTTTTTAAAAGCTCCCCATAAAAGCCGCAGTGGCTCATGTGAAGCGCCTTTAATATTCCTCTCACATTTTCATTGATCAGCTGGCTGTATTTACCGGCGACGCTAAACGCCGGCGTATCAATGTGTCATTGTTAACGCTCATCTCATTCCTCCAGCCCTCAGTACGGTTCATCCAGCATCACGCCGTCCAGACAGACACAAACATCGCTATAATGGAGCGTTTGATTGTGTGTGTGCATCCAGTGACCCCGGTGTTAGGCGTTTATGAGCGCGATCTGTCAGAGCTCCGTCAACCATCGCTTTTCTACACTAATTGTTTTGCCGATGATGGCCTACAATGAATGTGTCGTGTGCTTTTCAAAAGAAAGGAATTATATCTTTCTCTTCAGTGTCATGAGTTAAAAGTCTAAACCCTCTACATGAAATATATATATATATATATGAATAGTCATTTATAGTATTTACTTCAGTAAAGTGTATTATAGTACTTATGACTAGGGCCAGACGGAATCTGCGGACATGTTTTGTTATTTCTGCACAGAATTTTGTACAAAACTTGTGGATTTATGCAGAATTATTTTGGGAGTATCATAACTAAAACCTTAATATATGAACTAAAAAGTAATACCTTTTTAACTTGTATTAATGTTTACAATGCAAATCCAATGAGATCCACTTTATTTGGTAAACAAAGCAAGCCTTCTGACAGAAGACAGAAAAGAGAGAAAATATTACTTTACAAACTGTATTGTGATTAAATTGTAATCGTAATCAATACTTAAATTGTAATCAATAGTTGTAGTATACTTTAGTTTTTACTGCAGTAAACTGTGGTATAAAATAATCTATAGTTGTAGAAAACTTCAGCATTTAATCATCTGCTTATATGACTTTAGTGGTTGTGTTACCATAGCAACTATAGAATCACTACACATATCAAGTACTATAGTTGTTGTGTTACCATAACAACTGTAGAATCACCACAAGAGATCAATTACTATAGTTGTTGTTACCATAGCAACTGTAGAATCAACACAAGATCAATTGGTATAGTTGTTGTTACCATAGCAACTGTAGAATAACCACAAGACATCAATTACTATAGTTGTTGGGTTACCATAGCAACTATAAAATCACTACAGCAGATCAATTACTACAGTTGTTGTGTAACCATAGCAACTATACAATTACCACAACAGACCAATTGCAAAGTTGTTGTGTTACCATAGCAACTATAGCATTACCACAACAGATCAATTACTAGAGTTGTTGTTACCATAGCAACTATAGAATCACTATAACAAATCAATTATTATAGTTGTTGTGCAACCAGAGCAACTATACAATTACCACAACATATCAATTGCTACAGTTGTTGTGTTACCATAGCAACTGTATAATTACCACAACAGATTAATTACTATAGTTGTTGTGTTACCATAGCAACTACAGAATTACCACAACAGATCAATTACTTTAGTTGTTGTGTTACCATAGCAACTATACATTACCCCAACATATCAATTGCGACAGTTGTTGTGTTACCATAGCAACTGTATAATAACCACAACAGATCAATTACTTTAGTTGTTGTGTTACCATAGCAACTACCGAATTACCACAACATATCCATTGCAAGACTTGTTGCATTACCATAGCAACTGTAGTATTACCACAACAGATCAATTACTATAGTCGTTGTGTTACCATAGCAACTACAGAAATACCACAACAGATTAATTCAAGTACTTTGCTATGGTATGGTTCAAAAACAATCTAGTGTTGACTATAAATTAACTGTAGAAGTTTCTAGGTAGCTCTGTGATGCAGATACAAACTAGGACCTTTGGTCCAGCAATAAGGCCATTTTAATATATACAATAGGCCATTATAGCGTTAAAAACAACAGGCAAGCTTCGTACTGCCTATAGTAAACATACACCCTGACCTGACACAGGAGACATCGGCGAACAAAGTTGTTTTTCATTCTTTTTTTGCACGCAAAAATGTTCTTGGAGCTTCATATGACCACAATATATGGAGGATGAGGGAGTTCTCGCATTTCAATGAAAATATTGGAATTAGCATCTGAAGATGAACACATCTCTCTGGGGATTGAAACAACATGAGGGAGAATAAATAATAACATCATTTTAATTTACCAATAATTTAATATAAAGTAGTTCCTGCTCTCCTGCAAACACTACAACTGCTAATTTTTAAGCAGAAAATAATCCTTGTTCTCCCATGTCTACGAAACACACAAAATATCAAAGTGACTACTCGGAGCAATTTGCAGGATTACCAGAGTTTTAGAGTGTAAATCTGACAAAAGAGCATTTGATGGCATTCCCCCCTGATGGAGCTGACAGAAGAGGATCTGTCCGGGTCGCAGAGACTCTCTCTCCCGCTGCTTTTCTTCTCTCTGTCGCCGCTGGCAGAGTCGCCGAGAAGGAGAAAATGTCGTTTCCATCCGCCGTCTTTGATGACAGACTTGCCAAGAACGCTGCCAGGAAACCACTGATCCGTTCCAGCGTGTCTCTCCCTCCACAGATTAGTTCAGTGTGATTTACTGACATGATAAACAACACACAACAAAACTGGCTCTCCGTCTGTCTTTAAAAACACACAAATCAGGTGATTTCTGCTTGGCCGTTCATATGTTTGATTGCTATCTTTCTTCCATTACCTCTGCAACAGAATAAAAAAACATGGAGAATCAAATTATTAACACTGATAAATTCACAGAGACACACGACACACATTATTACACTGAAATAAACTACAGAAAGACTCTATACAAGGGTGAAACGAGTCCCAATATTGCGGCGCAGGCTCATTGAACCTATGTTTTTCCAAACTGTAAAATACATTGCTAAAGGGATGTTTTATTGTACTTTTCAGATGACAAATCCACTAGAGGGCGCTGTCTACATTTTTATTTATCTATAATACGTCATTTAGAGTATGTTTTGTTGTGCGTTTTAGTTGATAAATCCACTAGAGGGCGCTGTCTACATTTTTATTCATCTATAATACGTCATTTAGAGTATGTTTTGTTTCACGTTTTAGTTGACAAATCCACTAGAGGGCGCTGTCTACATTTTTATCAATCTATAATACGTCATTTAGAGTATGTTTTGTTGCGCGTTTTAGTTGATAAATCCACTAGAGGGCGCTGTTAGCAATTTTACAAATTTGAAATACGTTACTTAGGGTGCATTTTATAGTCTGTTATCTACTTTGAAATGAGTATGGCATAAGTTACTAATGCTACAGTTTATTGTATGGGTATGTGTATTGTCGTGTGACCAGTTCAGCTAACACGGTGGCGCAGTTTTCAGATTTATCCGGATTAGTGTAGACGCAGCCAAAGTGACCCAGACTTGCCTCCTCTACTGCGCTGTGGACGTCAGTGCGAGGAAGATTATGTCAAACTAATTTTTATTTTGGATGTGATTACTGATGATTTATATTTGCCCAGGTGATATGGTGGCTCAGTGGTTAGCACTGTGGCCTCACAGAAAGAAGATCACTAGTTCAAGTCCTGGCTGGGTCAGTTGGTGTTTCTGTGTGGAGTTTGCATGTTCTCCCCGTGTTGGTGTGGGTTTCCTCTGAGTGCTCCGGTTTACCACACAAACCAAACTCATGCGCTATAGGAAATGAGATGCCGTAGTGTATGAGTGTGTGTGTGAGAATGAGTGTGTATGGGTGTTTCCCAGTACTGGGTTGCAGCTGGAAGGGCATCTGCTGTGTAAAATATATATGCTGGAATAGTTGGCGGTTCATTCCGCTGCCGCGACCCCTGATGGATAAAGTGACTAAACCAAAAAGAATATGAATGAATGATGAACTAAATTGGCCGTAGTGTATGAGTGTGTGTGTGAATGAGTGTGTATGGGTGATTTCCTGCACTGGGTTGCAGCTGGAAGGGCATTCGCTGTATAAAACATGTGCTGGACAAGTTCATTCGGCTGTGGCGACCCCTGATGAAGTGACTAAGCCAAAGAAAAAAAAGTGCATGAATGAATGTTTCAAGAAATCTGAAAATATTAGTAAGAGATATGTTAATGATCTTATTTGCAGTTATTAAATGTCTATGTATATGTATTACTATGTTTATAAACGCGCTTAATTCAATATACATATGTGCTTCAGCTGATTTCATGTAAATGTGTAGATCACACATGAAGAGCAGCTCAGTGTTCATGATGGGTTCATTACGGATCTATAAGCGCCATCTACTGGCAGAAACGTGTACATTATGTAGAGTCATTTGGTATGATGTTTTTACTTCATATTTTGAGATTATGCAATCTAACTTAAATAAACAATTGCTCAAGACAGCTAATATTTCTTTACTCAAACATATCAGCTCACACTTCGTTAGATTAATTACTCTATTATCAAAATGTACAGATATAAGTAAGTAGTCATTATACACTTATTTTAAGAGTAGGCGCTGCGGTCCATCCTGTTTCACCAAGGTCCACCAACATTTCTGGCCTTGTGTGGACGACGTAAAGAATTGAAAATTAAATTGTAGAGCATTTTTAGACAGAAACACCATATTCAGATTTATCAGTATTAGTGTAGACGTCCTGTAGCCGAAGTGCCGGTCAGCGCGAGGAAACGCTGGTCTCTGATGGGATAATGAACGCAGCCGGCGGCGAGACTCAGTGCATTAGCAGCAGCTGCAGGGGCCAAACCAACACCTGCGGAGACTAAAACTCTTCATTTAGATCAATATTCACATCATTAACCTTTACTGGCCCTACACTAATGGATCAATACAGCGACAGAGGCCTGGAGAGAGCAGAACAGCAGGATGGAGAGGACGGATGATGCTAACGCTACGTCAGACGCGCAGCGCTAATCACATGCATGCTGCCAGTGCTTCGGCGTTTTATTTAGGATTCCTGCACAATACATTGATGAACTCGGACTCTGGGTTATGGAGGAATGTGGGAAAAGGGCGATTCAAGTGGAAAATAGGAGGTTGTGGCTTTAAAGTCCTGCAGCAGTTTCATGGGTCACAAATCTGACCTGATTAGCTTCTTATAGTCATGAAATTATTAATCATTCAATGACAGATTTCAGGATTTGAATATAAGGATTTCACACTATATACATATACACACACACACAGATATTTTATTTTCATTATTATATTTAATAATTTATTATATTATTGTATTTATCTGCTGTGTAAAACATGCTGGATAAGTTAGCGGTTCATTCCGCTGTGGCGACCCCAGATTACTAAGCCGAAAAAAAAAATGAATGAATTTATTATTTTATTGATTAAAATATATTATTATTATTATTATTATTATTATTATTATTATTATTATTTAATTGTTTGATTACAGTCTGCATTCAAAATTACGTTGTGAAAATATATTTACATTATGTATGTATATTTATTAATATAAATAACGCAAAGGAAATACCAGATCCAAATTACTAAAAAATATTTAATAACTAGTGATGGATATACAGAACACTTTGTCCTCTGGTGTTGTTTGGTCATCTCACACACACACACACACACACACACACACACACACACACACACACACACACACACACACACACACAATAAATACATTTATTCATTATTTTTCCTTCAGCTTAGTCCCTTATTTATCAGGGGTCACCACAGCGGAATGAATTGCCAGTATATGTTTTATGCAGCTTTCAGCTGCAACCCAGTACTGGGAAACACCCATACACACACACTCATACACTACGTCCAATTTAGTTAATCAATTCCCCTATAGTGCATGTGGGAGAAAGCGGAGCACCCGGAGGAAACCCACGCCAACACGGGGAGAACATGCAAACTCCACACAGAAACACACACTGACCCAGCTGGGACTCAAACCAGCGGCTTTCCTGCTGTGAGGTCACAGTGCTAACCACTGAGCCACCATGATGCCCAAAATAAATCTATTTTATACATAAATAAAAAATTTAATATATCAGCCATAAGGTTGAAATCTATTTGTATCAGAAGTAACTAACTTTACTTTACTTTTTTTAAAGTAACATGCTGAACACTGCATAACCCATGACAACCATGAAACTTTAACATATACAGTACTGTATATGAATAGTCAAATGTTTGTTAAAGTATCATAGACAGTATATACAAAGACTCTAGAATACACAAGACAAGTCACTCGTACAGTTTTGAATGGGTCAATATGGCAAATGAAGCCCCGCCTACTAGCACAGGAGCCAATCATCAATCGCTATAGACTGGCGTTTCTCCAGGGGAATAGATGTGTGCTTTTAAGATAGTTTGGTGGACAACAAACACAGTGGAATCTCAGCGAATACTTGCTTCACACACATAAGAAACATATCCACACAAAGCTTGACATCTCTACTGTTAAATGAACCAAGTCCACTTGAAAACAAAAGTTTTTTAATATAAATAATTTACCATTTAAAACTTGTGAAGGTCATGTTACCATCAGGAAGAACGCAGCATCTCATTTCTCAGAGGATGCGTTCTCTGCCCACGCGGTCTCCCGAGTTCGTTCTTCCGAGGACACCTGGCAACACCGGTCTCCACAAGAACGCACGTTCGACCTCTGCGTTCTTGGAATTGAGAAACAGCCAATGTGTAACACTGCCGTAAATGAGGTTGGTGTCGTGATCCCATTCCTTTCGAGTGCGCATGTGCATTAGCTTGGGCAACCTGAAAATATGCTGATTTAGTTTGATTCGAATGTTTAGAAATGAAACTTATGAGACAGATGTTGTTTAATTTTATTGTTGATTCCATATATGTAATGTAATCATAAGCTTGGTAAACAGCTTCGAAGAATTATGTTTCCCCGTTCAGGCAGAATGCCTGTGCATACTCCCCGAGAGGCACTTCAAAGATGGCCGCCGAGTGAAATGACTTGCCTTAAAGGGTTGTTGCTAGATCGGATATGGATGCAGCCGGCAGTTAACGAGAATTATTTATATTATTTATTAAATTTCCCATTTATTGTATTTTATTAACGTCTGCCCCCAACCCAACCCTAAACCCAACCATCACAGTACTGTAAAAATATTAATTATTGTTATACAGTGTCATAAAAAATGCTGCTAAATTAATGTGAACGTCGCACTTCCGGCCGGCCGCATATCCAATCTAGACTTTACCGCCTCAAAGGGACTTTGGTATATATTGATGAATAAAGGTGTTGCTCTGAGATGCAGCAGGAATATTCTCTGTGAGGTTACAGAAGCTTCATGAAGAGATTGTGTCTTCTCTCAGGTTTGCTCTCCTGGGAAACACACTGGGCTTTAATGGTCTGTTTTATTGTTAATGACACAGGATCTTCATCAGGCACAGAATGAAATCACTGGCTTCAGAAATCACGAAGAAAGTCACGGCAGCTGGCGGAGACTCCATTCCTATTTCTGTGTGACACATTATAAGGCTTTTATTGCTGCATTTTCTTCTGCTCACCTGAGCGAGCCACGTCTGATTGTTTGACTGGTAATAATATAAAATGACTGGGCTTGATCACGGCGGATTAATGTTTCCTGCAGATTGCAGATGTGCGTTAAAAAAGAAGAAATCCATTAAACATTTATCAGGAAAAGAACCATATATGGTAATGTCATTTACAAAACTCGCAGTATCACTCCAGGCATTTTGGATTTCATATATGTCATATTTATGTCATAAGTGACTTATAGGGGGTTGTGGGTGGTTGCCAGTACATTGCTATGTGTTTTAGAGAGTTCTGAGTGGTTTCCAGGCTGTTGCTATGCATTTTTCAGGGGTCATATGTGGTTGTCAGGGCATTGCTATGTGTTTTAGAGAGTTATTAATGGTTGCTAGGTGTTGCTATGTATTTTTAAAGTTAAATTGAGTGGTTAGGGCTTTGCTATGTGTTTTAGAGAGCTTTGAGTGGTTTCCATGGTGTTGGTATGGATTGTAATGGGTTATGGTTGTCAGGGCGTTGCTATTTGTTTTAGAGAGTTATGCGATGGGTTGTTGCCATGGTTTTGCTATGTATTTTAATGGGTTATATGTGGTTTTTCAGGGTATTGCTATGTGTTTCAGAGAGTTATGGGTGGTTTTCATGGTGTTGCTATGGTTTGTAATCGGTTATGGTTATCAGGGTATTGCTATGTTTTTTTAGAGAGTTATGGGTGGTTGCCAGGGTGTTGAAATGTTTTTATGGGGTCATGTATGGTTCTCAGGACATTGCTATGTGTTTTAGAGAGTTCTGAGTGGTTGCCAGGGTGTTTCTATGTATTTTTTTATGAGTCACATGTGGTTGTCAGGGCATTGCTATGTGTTTTTTTAGAGTTTTATAGAGTTATGAATAGTTGACAATGTGTTGCTATGTATTTTAATGGGTTGTGTGTGGTTGTCAGGGTATTGCTATGTGTTTTAGAGGGTTATAGAGAGTTATGGGTTGTTGCCAGGGTGTTGCTATGCATTTTTCAGTGGTTATGTGTGGTTGTCAGGGCGTTGCTATGTGTTTTAGAGAGTTATGGGCTGTTGCCAGGGTGTTGCTCTGTATTTTAATGGGTTGTGTGTGGTTGTCAGGGTATTGCTATGTGTTTTAGAGAGTTATAGAGAGTTATGGGTGGTTGCCAGGGTGTTGCTATGCATTTTTCAGTGGTTATGTGTGGTTGTCAGGGTGTTGCTATGTGTTTTAGAGAGTTATGAGTGGTTTCCATGATGTTGCTATGTATTGTAATGGGTTATGGTTACCAGAGCGTTGCTATGTGTTTTATAAAGGTTTGGGTGGTTGACAGGGTGTTTCTATGTATTTCTCAGGGGTTGTGGGTGGTTGTCATGGTGTTGCTATGTATTTTCAGGGGTTATGTGTGGTTGTCAGAGTGTTGCTATGGTTTATAGAGAGTAATGATGGGTTTCCAGTGTGTTGCTATGTTATTTAAGTGGTTATGTGTGGTTAACATTGCATTGCTTTGTGTTTTAGTGAGTTATGGGTGGTTGCCAGGTTGTTGCTATGTATTTTTCAAGAGTTATATGTGGTTGTCAGGGCATTGTTATATGTTTTATAAAGTTTTAGAGAGTTGAATAGTTGCCATGGTGTTGCTATGTATTGTAATGGGTTATGGTTACCAGAGCGTTGCTATGTGTTTTATAAAGGTTTGGGTGGTTGACAGGGTGTTTCTATGTATTTCTCAGGGGTTGTGGGTGGTTGTCATGGTGTTGCTATGTATTTTTCAGGGGTTATGTGTGGTTGTCAGAGTGTTGCTATGGTTTATAGAGAGTAATGATGGGTTTCCAGTGTGTTGCTATGTTATTTAAGTGGTTATGTGTGGTTAACATTGCATTGCTTTGTGTTTTAGTGAGTTATGGGTGGTTGCCAGGTTGTTGCTATGTATTTTTCAAGAGTTATATGTGGTTGTCAGGGCATTGTTATATGTTTTATAAAGTTTTAGAGAGTTGAATAGTTGCCATGGTGTTGCTATGTATTGTAATGGGTTATGGTTGTTAGGGCATTGCTATGTGTTTTAGAGAGTTATGGGTGGTTGCCATGGTGTTGCTATGTATTTTAATGGGTTGTGTGTGGTTGTCAGGGTATTGCTATGTGTTTTAGAGAGTTATGGGTGGTTGCCAGGGTGTTGCTATGTATTTTACAGTGGTTATGAGTGGTTGCCAGGGTCTGAGTGGTGAATTGTTTTATAGAAAGTTATGGGTGGTCGCTAGGGTGTTGCTATGTATTTTTCAGGGGTTATGTGTGGTTGTCAGGGCGTTGTTATGTGTTTTAGAGAGTTATGTGTGGTTGTTAGGATGTGGCTATATATTCTTTAGGGGTTATGTGTGGTTGTCAGGGTGTTGCTGTGTGGTATAGAGATTTATGGGTGGTTGTCAGGGTGTTGCTTTGTATTATTCAGGGGTTATGTGTGGTTGTCAGGGCGTTGTTATGTGTTTTAGAGAGTTATGTGTGGTTGCTAGGATGTGGCTATATATTCTTTAGGGGTTATGTGTGGTTGTCAGGGTGTTGCTATGTGGTATAGAGAGTTATGGGTGGTTGTCAGGGTGTGGCTTTGTATTAGTCAGGAGTTATGTGCTTTTATCAGAGCATTGCTATGTGTTTTAGAGAGGCATGGGTAGTTGCAGAGTGCTGCCACCCCCACCCACCCCACTCTACACACTGTGTCCAAAATCCCCTAATTCCATATAATGGATTGATATTGTGAAATGCAGATGCAAAAATCTATAATGCACCTTATTTGCTTGTTGATTTGAGCTATGCAATGACTCTATGGTGTATTGCATCGGTTGCATGCAGTGCTGTGTCTTCTCTGCTGTCTGCAGGACTGGAGGGCTTATTTAGTGTCTCACAAGAAAACCAAATGAAGCAGAAAGTGGAAAACAGCTTAAGCAGTAAAGTGAGGGAGGAAATTCACTTTAAATACACAGGATTCATTTAAAAACAGGCCAGTCCAATTTCCTTGATAAGATGCTTTCTTTTTCTTGGGGGAATAAAGGGTCAGATAAACTCATCAGCATTATGATCAGGGTTTCTGGAGCGCTGCCAGAAGGTGCTCGGATGGTAGGGATGGTTGCCAAGTGCAGTTGCTAGGGTGTTGCTAATCTGATACTATGTAGGGCAGGGGTGTCAAAATGCAGTCCTGGAGGACCACAGGCCTGCACAGTTTAGCTGCGGCCTCAATCAAACACACCAGATGAAACTAGTCTTGGGTTTGAAACCTTTTTGTGGTGATCATGATGATGAGATGGTTGCCATGGCGTTGCTGTATGTATTTTAGAGTTTTTTGGTGGTTGTCATGGCATTGCTAACTAGTTTATATTGTGTTGGGGTGGTTGCCAGGGTGTTGCTAAGTGGTTTATATTGTGTTGGGGTGGTTGCCAGGGTGTTGCTAAGTGGTTTATAGTGTGTTGGTGTGGTTGCCAGGGTGTTTCTGTGTGTTTTATGGGGTGGTTGTCAAAGTATTTCTAAATGGTTTTAATAGTGTTGCCAGGTCATTGCTATGTAGTTTATATATTGTTGGGGTGGTTGCCAGGGTGTTGCTAAGTGCTTTATAGTGTGTTTATGTGGTTGCCAGGGTGTTTCTGTGTGTTATATGGGGTGGTTGTCAAAGTATTTCTACATGGTGTTAATAGTGTTGCCAGGTCATTGCTCTGTGGTTTATATATTGTTGGGGTGGTTGCCAGGACATTTCTAAGTGGGTTTTAGGGTGTTGGGGTGATTGTCCGGGTGTTTCTGTCTGGTTTATGAGTTCGTTGTCAAGGCATTGCTGAATGGTTAAGGCTTTTAGTGGGTCATGTTTGGTTGCCAGGGTGTAGCATTCTGAAAACTTAGCCCTATATATATTTCTGGAGATCGTGAATTATGTAGCCAGACGTACGTATGCATTTCATTTTTAAATAAACATTATGGGACGCCATTTCTTTTCTCGCTTACCAGCTGTTTATTTACCTCCATATAGACGGCATTTCGGCTCTTACCAGTTTGTCCAGTTAGCTCACGATGTACATCGGTGGCTTGAGAAACAGAGAGGAGCTGACAATGACGACGGGGTTCGAGTCCAGTGAAGAACAATTCCAGAAATTGGGTAAGACAAAAACAAAAGCCAAAAAATAAAATAAACAAGTAAACAACAGGGTGAGAATGTGGTAAAAAAATCAGACGAAGGCTTTTCTTTTTTCTGAATTTCTTTTTAAATTTGTCGGTTGGGTTTAGGGAAGAGGGTGGGCGGGTCAATCGGTGCTTTTTAAAATACTATTGGTTAGGTTTAAGGAAGGGGGAGGGTGGGTCAGTCGATCGGTCAGTCAGTCATTTAGTCAGTCAAACAGTCAGTCGACAGCGGCCTCTGGTGGATTTATGAGAGAACACAGGTGGGAATGGCACTTGCAAGACAAATTTGGGATCTTAAAAATCGTACACAGCGGATTCGAGAAAACAAAAACTGCAAATAAAAACGTAGCTCCTGGGACATATTTGATGTTCTCCAGAAATGTATATAGAGGTACACTTTTAGAACAAGCCTGGGTTGGGTTTTTAGGTTTTTGAGATTGTTGTAAAGATGTTGCGATGTGGTTTTCAGGGTTTTTTGAATATTGCCAGGGCATCAAAACACACTGATGGTGTTGGGATGGTTGCCACGATGTTGCTGTGTTTTTAAGTGGTTTATATGGGGTTGTGGTATGGTTTCATGATGTTATGTGTTTTTAGAAGGTTGCCAAGGTGTTGCTATGTAGTTTTAAGATGTTATGTGTGGTTGTCAGGCTGTTGCTATGTGGTATATTAGATGCTAAAGTAGTCTTGATGTATAGCTTAAAAAAACAACATACTTTGTCAAAATTCCTAAAATATATCCCCACATAACAACAAGTATATAACAATCGTACATTAATTAAAATATTATTCCAATGTAGAGCCTACTCAGAAAATACACTATTTTACATGCACTCATAGTCTAAAACAATGGTTTCCAAACATGATCCTGTAGGCCCCAACACTGCATATTTTGTCCAACTCACCCATTTCAGGTATTAGAGTCTCTACCAATGATCTAAATCTGGTGTGTTTAATTTAGGAGAAACATGAGGCAATAGGAACACTCCAGGAGCCAATGATCTAGCATTTTTCCACACAGACTTGTCATTTATCACACCAGTCTATAAAAATCTAGGGTCTCTTTTTATCCCAAGCCTAAAAGCAGGTGTAAAGGCATTGAACCATAATCATGGGACCCAAAACTGGTTTAACTTTGTGTTTAATGATGCGAGAGCAAGTAAATCAAATAAACGTAAGTGCTACATCATATGCAACTGGAGTAAATCTCTCTTTTAACTCTCTCTTGCATGTCAGGAAACTCAAACGTCGCAGCACGTCCAAGACAGATGATGCTTGTTTTTTGTTTGGAAGTGCAAGTTGTCCGCCGTTTCCCTGGCAAATTACAGAAGACATTAGCATCGAGACCCTTCGTCTAGCTCTCCGCTCGACGCTGGCACCAGGGAGGGGTGTCAAAAACACAAAACACCTGTTGTGCAAAGCAGTGAAGCGTGCACTTTAATTTTATCAGACTGCGAACAATCGCTCATTAGAGTCAAGAGGGGAGAAAGAGGAGGAGGAAAAGGAGATGAAATCATTGAAGCGAGCTGCACGGCGGCAGATAGAGCCATACAAAACACCCTCCGAGAACACAGCCGAGAGAAACCGGTTCAACGACTGTGTCGACACTAATGCAGAAGAAGTTGTGCGTGATTCAACGATCTTAAACGTGGCCTTTTGAAAGACATCAGAACTTCTGCAGAGTTGTGATGGTGGAGAGGTGTGACATTGACAGTTCTGTCTGACTGTCACACATTGGCGTAGATTTTCAGCTCTTTAAAAGCTCAAACTGCGTGAACTCAACCAGCAGAACGATTACCACAGAAAACACTGATAGAAGACTCAGACCTGGAGCCTCAACTGTTGTGTTGCTCACCATTACGCCTCGACTGAGCTTGACTTGTGTTTAACCCAGAACATATATTTAAATCAATCTGACAGCAGATTGTGAACGCACTGTTGATGTGTACCCTGCGGTACATCACTTTACACTGCATGTACTAAATTTCACAACTCAAACAATGTTACGATAACAGCAAGAAGCTGTTTGAGGCTCGTGAGAAGCAACTCAGCTTGAGATCAGAGTGTGTAATTGCTGTGTTTAACACATATAACTATGCCAAGCACGTTTCAGACTTGCCAAACTCTTTTGAACAAAAAAAGCAGGGAATTAGCTGCCTGAAATCTTGTGTAAACATTCACACACCAGACACTGTTTTAGGTCCACTTTTGCGAGTTTGCCCTCTTCATTCTCAATGGCACAAACTCAAGAAGGTGCCGGAAGCATTTCTCAGAGATTCTGCTCCATATTGCCATGAGAGCATCAGGGGTTGGATCAAATGTAAACCTACAGTGTAATCCAACTTGTGAATAGTTAAGACAATTGCAATTGCAAACAATCACGATAAACAGTCCAGGGGTCAAAAACAAAACAGACAAACCAAGGGGAAACAATTTGTAATGTAACAACAGACTAAAAGGTCAAGCAATGGGTGAATGTGAGTGCTGTATTTATAGTCCAGTTGTAGTCCAGATAGTCCTCCAGTGGTGAATAATCAGAGGGAACTTAAAACTGGTGTACGGACGCAGGGTATGACAGGATTTGTAATTTGCAAGGGCAACACCACTGGTGATCTTCTTCTTCCTCTACTGGATCTCATCTGTTTGGTGTGCTCAGATGCTCTTGGTTGATTATCTGAGATACTATTTGATTTCCTTCAGTCAGCTCTTTCTCCTCCGACCTCTGGAATCAGCAGAACATTTTCACACACAGAACTGATGCTCACTGGATATCTTCACTCTTTGGACAATTCTGTTTAAACCCTAGAGACGGCTGAGAGTACAAATCCCAGTAGATCAGCAGACAAGCCTTTCTGACACTAACAACCATGACGGAGTCTCTTAGACATCTTTTATTTCTGATTTTGATGCTTGGTTTGACCATCACTTCTCTACCATGGTATTAGCTGATTGGAAATTTGCATAATTAAGCTTTCGTGGTGCTCCACTAAAAAAAGGTGGCCATCTCCAGGTTGATGGATTGTCTATACCCCAGCTGGAGAAGTTCATGTATCTTCGGGTTTTGTTCACGAGTGAGGGAAGGATGGAAGGTGAGATTGACAGGCAGATCGGTGCAGTGGCAGCAGTAATGCGGTCAATGTACCGGTCCGTTGTGGTAAAGAAGAAGCTGCGCCGAAAGGCAAAGCTCTCAATTTACCGGTTAATCTACATTTCAACTCTCACCTATGGTCATGAGTTTTGGGTCATGACCGAAAGGACAAAATCTCGGATACAAGCGGCCAAAATGAGTTTCCTTCACAGGGTGGCAGGGGCACCTTATAGTTATGGTAAGGAGCTCTCGGGAGGAGCTCGGAGTGCTTCTCCACATCGAGAGAAAACAGCTGAGGTGGCTCGGGTATCTGTTTCAAATGCCTCCTGGATGCCTACCTAGGGAGGTGTTCCAGGCATATCCCACTGGGAGGAGGCCTCGGGGAAAACCCAGGACACGCTGGCGAGACTATGTCTCTCGACTGGTCTGGGAACGCCTTGAGATCTCCCCGGAGGATCTGTAGGAAGTGTCTGGGGAGAGGGAAGTGGGTTATCTCCTAAGACTGCTGCCCCTGGCAACCGGCTCTGGAAAAGCAGATGAAAATGAATGAATGAATAAGTGACCCCTGAGCATAACTCACCAAGTACATAGTACAAAATTGTACAAAATATTTAATTATTATTTTTTCCCAGTGTTCAGTTTCAACTCAATTAAGAGTGACACAAATGTACAACAAATATTCCTGTCACATTCAGTTACAAATTACAAGAGTCTTTTAATTGATTAATATAGCACTTACAGAACAAAACATCTTACCTCAGTCTCTTTCACTGTTAAAAACAGAAGCTGAATCCACGTTTGGCTCCACTTTATTTGATTGATTGGCTCATTCAGTCATTCTGACGTTGATGATCAATGTTAAACTGCTGAGGCAGATCAGCCTAAACGCTGAAGTTAAAACTTTTTGTCATTGTAACAACAAACCAACAGAGCAGCATGTGCATCAAATAACGGGGAGGGGAACAATTTGGTCTTGTCTAATTATCGAGGGGAACTGTCCTTTTAATGCCTATGTCGTTTATACACCATGTAAGGTTTTGCTCACATAAATTTGGCTGCGCTTTATGAGGGTGATTTCAAAGTAACCTTCACTCAAGCGACGACGATGGGAGTTTTACAGTTAATTTGTCAATGTCACGGGTCTGATCTGTAGTTGGAGATGAACGAAAATCCACTGTAATGTTTCAGAGGAATTAATGGCCTCTGATGAAATCCAGCAGAGATCTCTGAGAGTTCGACACGAGTCCATTTCCATATCTCAGGCTTAACAGGGGACACAAGACGGCAGTTCCAGCACATCGGAATGAATCCCATCCATGAGCGATTCATCTCCGTAATTAACCCAACTGAGGTGGAACTGCATTTATGTTCCAGACAAATTCTCTACAACCAAAAGTGACTTGAGAGAAAGTACTGACACGAATGGAGTCGCATGGAAAACTCAGCGGGGAGCCGGCGGATGAATGCGGAGGTCGTTTGTGACGGTTACAGTCTGGGTTCGGCCTTTCTGCAGCATCAAGAAATAAACGGAGAGATATCTGTGCATCAAATCTGATGACACCAATCCCTCAGCCTTCCCCCAGAATCCATTGTGTTTTCAATTGTCTCGTCTAGCAGCCATAAAGAGAGATGGGGTGCCTGCTGGGCGGGAGCAGTGCGGCAAATTGAAAGTGTAATTTCTAACAATATGGGACCCAGCAGTTGGGAAACCGATTGCCTCAACAATTCACTGTGTGTGTGCATGTGTATCTGTGTGTGTGTGTCTTTTGACAATGAATGCAAAGCAAAGAGGGAAATGGAAGTTTGGCTCCAAATAAATAAGATGACTCTAATGGACGGGTAAATGACTTTGGCCTGGGGTTACTGTGGCTTCGCTGCATAAAGCCCATTTGGACTGGTGGCACTCAGCGTCCGTTTGCTCGTCTGCTGGCTCCCGCTGTGCTGCATCACCCTCCGGAAATTAATTGGAAAATAAAGCATCGCAAAGAAATTTAGGTTTACTGATGATGCCGCTGATTGACATTCTGTGAGTCTATTCTGGGCGTACTCCACCGGGATTTTAACAGAGTTTGACGTGACTTCTGGATCAACAACTGTTTTTGGAAATATGGGTTTTCATTTCAGCAGTACACATTATGTGGTGTTTTGAAGCAGAGATTTTCCCATCCTCTTTTTATGTTATTAAATTCATATTATATATGACACCCCTAATTATATTTTGGGAAATCATTTCAAAAGTTCGTCACCCATTTAAGCAACAACACATGATCTCAGCAAAACAACCAAAGTTGGGTCATTTTAATCCGGAACAAGGACTGGTTTTTCTGTTAAACATGAGATATGTTTGGCTAAAGCTTTATGGAGTTTCCATTCACCACCCCAAACATTCTCCCAACAACCCCAAAATATGTT
This sequence comes from Danio aesculapii, assembly GCF_903798145.1. Lineage (NCBI taxonomy): Eukaryota > Metazoa > Chordata > Actinopteri > Cypriniformes > Danionidae > Danio > Danio aesculapii. The sequence goes on along the minus strand of NC_079441.1, from coordinate 73,763,528 downwards.
CCCAGCGCTGATCAATCCCACAAACAACATGTCTCGGTGTTTGAGAGCCCTTATTATGACTTTCCATCTCATTTTAACGCCGCTTTCCCCATTCAGATTCTCAACACATCAGCGTTAAACCTCTGCATTCTCACAGTACTAACCTCTGACTCTCCCGTCCAAACACTGTCAGTACAAATCCTGAGGCCACGGCTTCACTCATTAACATGGCAAACATGCTCCCCAGTGTGACATAAGACCATTTCTCTTGCTCTCTCTTTTGGCACACATGTGCACGGATAATGGCACACAGATCTGATGCTTTCTGACAGAAGGCCAAAGGCCTGTGGGTTTCCCGCTGCTCTGCCAGCCTCGGATTCCTCTGCCTCCTTTTTCATACGGACGATTAAACATCTCCCCGCTTTCCAGTGCACTGTCAGAACCCACAACCAGAGCAGGCCTAATATGTCTGGATAACACACAGCCCGACCACAGCAATGCATCTGATCTCACACACTAAATGCTTCCATTCTGCTGTGGTTGAAGTGTGTGTCCAGTCGTCTCTCTCTCTCTGTGTTTTTGTCTTGTGTTTTTAGCTCAAGAGTTCTTTAATTTGAGAAAAACCTCTCTGCTCTCAGTGGAATCTCCCAGATCTGTCAGGTTGGTCAAGATTCATATCTGCCCCTAAAGAATGTCCCACATCTCTGCATACTGATCCAAACTAATAAAATGACTGCCAAAAAACAAACATAATCTACATCACACAAGTTAGAGCAGTCAAGAATAAGAAATTACATGTAAATTCTATATTATGTGAAGTTTAAAATTTGAAACTAATTTCGAGAGGAGCATGTGCTCATGATTGACCCAGCTGGTCCACATTAGCTAATCATGATCCTCCAATGAAAGGATCCCAAGTCACTATATATATCCTCATTTCCTCTCTACAACTATCTTCGTTTGGAAGAAACCCTCCTCCTCCCCTTCTTCCACCTTTATCCAGAATGGGTGGCACGGTGGCCCAGTGACTAGCACTGGTGCCTCACAGCAAGAATACCAATGGCGTTGGGTCTTCACTGGGCCATCTGGTGTTCCTGTGCGGAGTTTGCATGTTCTTCGCGTGGGTTTCCCCCGGGTTCCATGGTTTCCTCCCACCATCCAAATGTGCTCTAAATTATAGATAAAATAAGCCTAAATCTTTTTCTATTGTCTTACTCTCAGGAAGTTCACCTTGGCCTCAGCAGCGGGGGAGTTTCAGATCGACCTGAGCTCAGTCTCCCCTCGCCCTGTGAAAGGAGGGAGCCCTGGGCTCGAGGATACCTTGAGCTCAGGGCTCTCTCCCGGGACAGCACGCCAAACAAGCTATGTATAAATCGTGAGCTAAGTGTGAACTCTTGAAATCTTTTTAGTGTTATACCTTGAACCTGTGTGTATTGTGGATTTGTTTATGTTTACAGTGATTCTTTGAGAAAATATTGAAGTAAGAAAATTAGATGAAGCTTAGTCAACTTTCTGATACTGATGTTACCATCATGCACTGGGGTTTTCCAGTTGAATTTACACTGATTTATAGATGAGCCTGATGTTAGGTGGTGAATTAAAAAATAATAACTTTACTATCATTGTGTGTTGGATATCAAGTATTAATGTCTCTGCATTCTGTTCATCTTATTTGTGCTTGTGTAAAATCTTGACAAGAAATCTCCTCAAATGACCAAATGATGACCAAAGTCACACTGTGTCAGATTTTCCCAACCACGATCACAGATTTAACAAAAATAAACTATTGGCATTGCATTTGTCTTGCAATAAAATTGGTCAATGGTGATTCTGCATTGTTTTTGCACTGTGATATGAGGTATCAAACAATGTACTATATATATATATAGACACCACCAGCGACTAGTAAACATCGACATAAAAGTCAGCTTCAATAAATCTGAAGTCGTTCAGCCCCTAGTATATATACTGGCAGTAACAAGTCTCGGAACGTAAGTAAAGCAGCGGCAGCAGCGTAGCAGATCTACTCCACCAAGACCAGACACACTAACACTGCCATGTACATATTCATTACTGTACTCAAAAGCTCACAGAGTTGTCATGACATAATTATTATTATTAGATGGGAATTGTCTTATTTTGCTCCTACAGGAGTTCCCTGGTCTCTGCAGGTTGATCCGTTAGCATTCAGTGGAATCTCCCTACTCTTTTCCAATAGGTTGGCACTTTAAATCGGAAGTTTCCTAGTAAAGAAAGACCTTACGCTGCCTCTTCTGATGGACGATGTTTGTTTTGGACTGTGGTTTGGATGTGAGGACTGCAGCAGAACCTGTGTCTGCTTTAATGACCCGCTGGTTTGGCTCCGCATGAATCCTCCAGCAGTTTATCTGGTGAAATACATCTCGCATAATAGTTGTCTTCCTGAACTCTCGATCGCCGAGGTTCAGTGCGTTCAATCCAATTACGGTCAGGTTTCAAGAAAACCCCAAAAACGGAGAAGGTCGTGGAGCAGAGTGGTTTCTCAGTGTGGGAATGCTCTGGAGTTTTTTGATCCAGCTGCTTGTGGAAACCCAAAACTGCTGGGCTTTGGGTCAAGAGATCAGTGCTGGGTTAAACAATGTGCAGCCCACACAAGGCCTGAGGTCGGAGCTGCAGATTTACCGCTAAAGCTTTTCCAAAACAGATACAGAAATCCCCCAGAAAAGGTTTCTGAGCGCAGAACACGAAATCGATTAAACAAACAAGAAGCAAAGCGAACTATTATATAAAACCGCTCCGAGTGCTCGCTTGCGTCTCTTGACCCTGATTGGTCGAGTGTGGAGGAAGTCTGAATCAGATTTTCAGAAAGCGCTTTTAGACCCAGAGCCCTCGTCTGCTTTATCTGGGCCGCACGCCACTCTTTGTCTGCCTTGAATAGAGCGTTTCTTTGGAGAGGACGAATGAAATGTTCAATTGTAGAGGGACGAAGGCAAGGTCACGAGTGCCTGTGGCCAGAATCAGTGCACTAGTCACACTGAGTAAAAGGAATCGGGCCTATAATTAATTCTGTGTCAGCAAATTTGGTGATGTGCTACATTGCTTTACTTAGGAGTTTTTGGTCTTGTAGTCCAAATATCTAAAAATTATTAAATCAAGATGCATTTCCTATACAACTAATGAATATTGCCTTTTCAGAAATAATAAGTTCAATAAGTCAGAGTTTTTCCTTAAACAAGATAAAATAACCTGCCAATCGGGTAAGTAATAGATGTTGTGGTAATTTTATAGTTGCTATGGAAACAACTACAGTAATAAAATTGTAAATAATTCATTCATTAATTTTACTTAAGCTCAGTCTCTTTATCCATCAGGGGTTGCCACTGCGGAGTGAACCGCCAACTTATCCAGCATATGTTTTAAACAGTGGATGTCCTTCCAGCCACAACCCAGTGCTGGGAAGCACCCAAACACACTCATTCACACACTCACACTCATACACTACGATCAGTTAAGCTCAACAATTCCCCTATAGCAGATGTGTTTAGACTGTGGGGGAAATCCACGCCAACATGGGGAGAACATGCAAACTCCACACAGAAACACCAACTGACCCAGCTGACTCGAACCAGTGACCTTCTTGGTGTGAGAGCTAACCACTGAGCCAAGCTAATTTTAAATAATATCAAGTTTTATTTATAAAGTGATATAAAGTAATAAAGAATCCAACTATAGTTTTTTCTACAACTATCGGGTATATTGTACTACAATACACCACTGTTTACCGTAGTAAAAACTAAAGTACTTCAGTATTTATGTCAAGTAATCAGTTTACTATAGTTAAAATCACTGCATTTAAAATCTGATTTTAAAGTATGGTCCAAAAACCCACTTAATTTGTACTTATTTCTAAATCTGAGACAATATATTTACTTGTCTAAAAAATAATTCTTGATTTCAATGTTTTTTAAAAGATATTTGGACTAGAAACAAGCCAAAAAACTTAACATAAAAGCTTTTTTTGCATCTTGTTCATTTTTGTAATAATTTTGTTTTGCCAGTTAATCAAATTCAAGTCAATTCACCTTTATTTGTATAGCGCTTTTACAATGTAGATTGTGTCAAAGGCGCTGAAGGCTGGAAGCTGGACCTCAGCGAAGACTCTGTCCTTGGAGCGTCACAGGAATCAGTCTCATGTTCTCCACTCCTCCATGACCACCACAGCAGCTGCTCAGGATACGGCCTGGTCCAGGATGCAGAAACCTTGGGATCATCTCGTCGCTGGTCTTGGATCGAATCAGTGGTGCTGCATAGTCTGAGGGTCTCAGGATGAGTATCCTCAGGTGGAAATGGAGAATAAAGAGAATAATTAGTGTAGCTGCTGTTCATAGTGTATACAAACGAGATGATGAAACCTGTGTGGAGCACATTCATGTATCATACCGCTAAGTGGTGCACAGAGTGTATGCTTTAGTAAAGAGATAGGTCTTTAATCTAGTTTTGAACTGCGAGAGTGTGTTTGAGCCTCAGACATTATCAGGAAGGCGATTCCAGAGTTTAGGAGCCATAAATGAGAAGGCTCGACCTCCTTTACTTGACTTTGCTCTTTTAGGCACTACTAGAAGCCCTGAGTTTTGAGATCTTAAAGAGCGAGTTGGATTGTAGCGAGACAAATTAACTGGAGTGATCTGAACACCATTTTCACACTCACAAATCATTATCACACTCAATGAATAAACCAATGAAATAAGCTTAATCTTGTTGATGAGAGTCTTTGCAATATTTTTAATTAAATACAATTATATTTCAGCCATTGTTGTTTGTGTCCAAATACATTTTCATGTGGAAAAATCAGTTCAGAAAATGGGAGATTTAATAGGATGTGCGAAAGAAACTCTGCAGAGAGACGGAAGCTCATAATGTACTGAATGATGACTCTATTTATACATAAAATAAATATGTCTGTGTAAAGATGGATGCGTCCAATGATCTGTTTAAGGCCAGAGCGGCTCGTTGCAGTAATCACACATCTCCATCTACTCAGCTTTATCTATTCATCACTCCAAAACTGCATTTTCACATAATGTGAGTGGCAAGGACGTCAATGAAGCAGGAGCCATTCTCATCATGTTAAAGGCGGATTCAGGACTGACTTTCCTCACCACTGTAAATATTCTTCCATATAAAAATGTCTTCAAGTGCTAATAAAGTGGGTGATCTCAAGCAATCTAAATAGACTCTCTAGAAGCCTACGACACTATAATCTGTTTATTGACGTCCGCGCACATTCAGTCGGCATTTCTACGATTTTCTGGCTTTACTTTAAAGCGTGATGTTTCAGTGAGCAGAGAAGCAGAGCGATTGATGAAAGATCCTGGATGAAATGAGCTGTCCGATGTCTTTCCACATCTAAGAGCTTAATTAATTCACCCATTAATCAGATCATACAGCCGTTAGAGAGCGCGGACATATAAAAACCGATGTTCATCTGGATTTTCAAGCTAATTAAGTGTGAGATATGAGCTCTGAGGACTGAAATCGGTTTATTTGTTTAACTCCGTTTGAGGAGTTACTCTGTTGTCAGACAGTTAACACACGCAATCTGTTAGCCAGTGACACACACACGCACGCACATGCACGCACGAGCACACACACACACACACACACACACACACACACACACACACACACACACACACACACACACACACACACACACACACACACACACACTTAAGAACTGTAAAACACTGAAATTAATTTGTTGGTGTGATTATACAGTTGCTATGGTAGCACAACAACTGTAGTAATAATTGATTTGTTGTGGTGATTCTACAGTTGCTATGGTAACATAACAACTGTAGTAATAATTTATCTGTTGTGGTGAGTCTACAGTTGCAATGGTAACAACAACTGTAGTAATTGATCTGTTGTGGTGATTCTATAGTTGCTATGGTAACATAATTGTAGTAATTGATGTGTTGTGGTGATTCTACAGTTGCTATGGTAGCACAACAACTGTTGTAATAATTGATTTGTTGTGGTGATTCTACAGTTGCTATGGTAACACAACAACTGTAGTAATAATTTATCTGTTGTGGTGATTCTATAGTTGCTATGGTAACATAACTGTAGTAATTGATCTGTTGTTGTGATTCTATAGTTGCTATGGTAACATAACTAGTAATTGATGTGTTGTGGTGATTTTACAGTTGCTATGGTAACACAACAACTGTAGTAATAATTGATCTGTTTGGGTGATTCTACAGTTGCTATGGTAACACAACAACTGTAGTAATTGATCTGTTGTGATGACTCTACAGTTGCTATGGTAACACAACAACTAGTAATATAAACAAATGAGCCAATACTGTAGTTTTTTACCACTTAAAGGTATATTATACTACAATACACCAGTTTACTGTTGTAAAACTAAAGTATACTACAGTATTTATTACAGTTTATCAGTTAACGCTACAGTACAATGGAACATTTATTAACAAAGAATTGTAAATACTATAATATATACAGTAAAATACATTTTACTATAGTTTCATTATAATATTCTTTATTTTTTTACATGCTATTAATATTATCAATTAAAATAATAATAAAATATGTAAAAAAAAAACATACCTTTCTGTGAGTTTCAGATGAGGAGGAGCTTAAAATAAACCCCGCCCCCTGTTCAATATTCACGAGCGTTCATTAAAAAATAATTCTAAATAGTATTGATATATACATATGGTTCAAACACATAGTATTGACTTTAAAGTTTTTTTTTTTCACGTGGGAAGCATTACTATTCCTAAAGTAAACAATAAATGCATTCAGCTATTAATATAAAATGTGTCTTCATCATTCAAAAGCATGCAAATATGCCTGTTCTCCAAGTTTCAGATAGAGGAGGAGCTTCAAATAAACCCCGCCCCCTGTTCAATATTCATCCTCAGCATGAGTGTAGATATTAAACTCAGTGATGGTGACGCTGTTTTGACAGATCCTGAAAGACTCTTGATTTCAGTCTGATTGCAGCACCGACGCGTTAAACGCTACGCAATACATTCAGATACTTCAGAAGCAACGATTTATTTCCCGAATGCAGAGTTTGGCCCTTAAATAAGAAAGTTTGTGGCAGTTCACGGACAGCGAAGTCAGCGGAAAAGCACAGCGAGCAATCAGGCCCATTCAAGCCCCATTAAACCCCATTGACTTCCCGTAATCAGAGCGCTTGTGCGGCTCAATGCTATTCTGCGTTTGTGCGCTCAACAAGGACAAACACGACTCATGTCTGCTTTAGATGCACGGTTTTATTCAGACGCCAGTGAATGTTGAAGGATCTGCTGTAATTTACTCTCTTAAAGGGACAGTACACACAAAAAAGTGAAATGTTTACTATATTATTTACCATAGCCACAACTTTTTGGAGAGTAAATTTGGAGTGAAAAGTAAACACAATTGAAGTCATTGGCTGTTTTCCCCTAGCATCCTAGTATATCTTCCTTTAGAAATAGAAGAAAGAACAAGTTTTGCATTAAATAATGGCAGCATATTTATTGTTGGGTGTACTGGCCCTTTAATTTGGGCAGATGTGTTATGTGCACAGCTATTATTTATTTATGTGTCATTGATTTAACATTTTATTTGAATGTTTGGATGCATAATTTGTTTTTTAATGTCACTTAATTTTGACAGAATGTTCAAAACATTGAAATTAATAAATTTATTTTTTGACTAATATTTTAACTGTGAATATCTGTAAATATGCTACAGTAAAATGTTATTTATTTATTTATTTATTTATTTATTTATTTATTTATTTATTTATTTATATATATAACATAAAATTAGTTATATGTCTGCAAATATTAAATGAGTTGTATTATTGTCTATGTCAATTAATGGCCATTTACTGCAGATTAGCTATTATATATAGTTTTTGTTGAAATTAAATGACAGCAGACACTTTTTAATATTTCATTTTCACATAATACAATGATAGAATTCTATATCATGTCCTTCCTAATACAGCAGACAGGCTGTAGTTAATGGCAGTGATTTACCATTTCTATGTGAGTTTATTACAAGAGTCTTTGATATTTCTGGTCAGTTTACCAGTCAGATAAATATTTACGGTTCACTAGTAGACAAGATGATTCAAAAGGAATAATACTACTCACACGTGTATCTTTAGATTAGCTTGATCTACTTTACCCTCAACTCAACTGTTTTTCCTTTATCTGGAGTGCAGCTCAGCATACTGTAGCTCGATTGGGATGGGTAGCTCAGCTAACACTGCATTTACTAAAGTGTAGCATTGATAATAATGAGAAACACACACAGGCAGGCACAGTGTACTCAACACCCATTTACACACAATATAATAATAATAATAATAATAATAATAATAATAATAATAATAATAATAATAATAGCAATAATAATAATAATAATAATAATAATAATAATAATAATAATAATAATAATAATAGCAATAATAATAATAATAATAATAATAATAATAATAATAATGATAATAATAATAATAATAATAATAATGATAATAATAATAATAATAATAAATAATAATAATAGCAATAATAATAATAATAATAATAATAATAATAATAATGATAATAATAATAATAATAATAATAATAATAATAAATAATAATAATAATAATAATAATAATAAATAATAATAATAATAATAATAATAATAATAATAATGATAATAATAATAATAATAATAATAATAATAATAATAATAGCAATAATAATAATAATAATAATAATAATAATAATAATAATGATAATAATAATAATAATAATAATAATAATAATAAATAATAATAATAATAATAATAATAATAATAAATAATAATAATAATAATAATAATAATAATAATAATAATAATAATAATAATGATAATAATAATAATAATAATAATAATAATAATAATAAATAATAATAATAATAATAAACAAACATATATATGTACAACTCTCTTTCTGTCTCTTAATTAAATTTATTTCAGTTCAATTCAAACTTGCATCATTGGCACGACAAAAATGAGATATATTGCTAAAGCATATGGGATGTTTATATTAAATAGAACATATGAAAACAAATGACATATTACTACCCAGGTAGCAAATAATTCTGGACCAGATTTGGCATGAAGCTGGCACAGCAGACATTCATCCAGCACTGGCATACAGCATGTGGGCCAAAGGTGGCAGAGGTGGCCCGTCTTTAAGACATGGGCCAGATGTCAAATGTAATATTTGGTCCAGATGTTATAAACAGATATGTGGGCCACCTAAGTTTGGCTTTTCTTGACCCACATTTAAAATACAATCAGGTCACTTTGAGAAAAACCACCCCTGGGTTTATCAATTTCATTACAGTGGAGACACACCAACATATCTCAGGTTCAGGCCAGGTTATGGGTTATTAACTTGCCTGAGTCTTGGCCCAGATGTGGTCCATGTTTGGCCCTTGTCTAGAAGCCAGATTTGGTCCAGTCATCTACTGTAATTCACTGCAGCATGTGGGCCAAACAAATGCTGATTGTGTGGGCTAGAGCTGGGCCAGAGAAATGTTGCTATATGGGTAGTGACTTAATAAACAATAACAACCACCAGCATATATACCATTCAACATTTATGGATAAAACAATAATAACAGATGATAATAATGATGAACAGCATAATTAACAATCAACGCTCTCTCTCTCTCTCTGTGTCTCTCTCTCTCTCTCTCTCTCTCTCTCTCTCTCTCTCTCTCTCTCTCTCAGTCTGTCTGTCTCTGCTTCTCCACCGCAGTCTTATCTGTTCTGCATGTGCGCTAGTCTGATAGAGCCGCGAGCCATGCAGCAAGATAACACAAAATAATTAGTTAACATTCAGCTTACAGAGGGAGAGAGGAGGTTAAGACTTGGATAAGCACCCACAATGTCTGCAGCTAAATTATTTATACATTTTATCCAAATGCATACATGAGATGAAGCTGTGTGGGAGAGAGCTGGCTCGCGCAAGTGTGTGTGTGTGTGTGTGTGTACAGACGCAGGCTTTGAGATAAGTGCGCTGAATAATGAAATCCCGACTTCCTACTTCTGCCTTTAGAAGAAAATTGCACAGAGCGTCTGCCTTCTGCTAATGCAGATACACCTTCCCCTGCGAAACGCCCTCGCTCTCAGTAACCACCGAAAAACACCGGCACAAGAAATAATGCTTCATTTAAATGTCGCCGCAAATGTCCTCTGGGAGATTTGACCACCCGCACAAAAGCACTGACACATCTCAATGCTGATTTTCTGCAGCTTCATGAGTGTGTAAATGTGTGACCGTCACTATCAGCTGCTGAAAGGCTTTCAATAGAAATAAAAACAAATGAGAAAGAAGAAAAAACAAAGGGCCCAATACTGAGCCCTGCAGAACCTCTGTAAGAAGCAGAGCTGGTTTCTCTGTATAAACTACATCTCACACACACTTCCCACCACCTCTATTCCCAGAATTCCCAGTAAATTCCCTCACTATCTGCTATTAAACGTGTTGTATAATAAAAAATATGAAAATGTGGAAAATGAGAAAAGAAAAAATAAAAGGCCCAGTATCGAGCCCTGCAGAACCTCTTTTTAAATCACTGCACACACACTCTTATCAGCCGGCAGACTTCCCATCACCTCTATTCCCAGAATTCCCAGTAAATTCTATTATTATCAGCTTCTGAAATGCTTTTAATGACAATAAAAAATATGCAAAATTATCAAATAAAAATGAAAAAAATAAAGGGCCCAATACCGAGCCCTGGAGAACCTCTTAAAGAAGCAGAGCTGGTTTCTCTGTTTAAATATCACACACACTCTTATCAGCCGGTAGTCTCCCTCTTTTCTCTAGTTCCAGAATTCCCAGTAAATTCCCTCATCATCTGCTTCTCAAATCTTTAAATGAACACAAAAATATGCAAAATAAGGAAAGAAGAATTTGTCTGAAAAAACAAAGGGCCCAATACCGAGCCCTGGAGAACCTCTTTAAGAAGCAGAGCTGGTTTCCCTTTTTAAATCACATCACTTATTAGCGGCAGACTTATCATCGTCTCTATTCCCCAAATCTCCAGTAAATTCTGTCATTATCTGCAGCTAAAATGCTTAAAATACAGATTAAAAGGTGTGTGAAATAAGGAAAGATAGAAGAAAAAATAAAAGACCCAGTATCGAGCCCTGCAGAACCTCTTTTTAAATATCATCACACACACTCTTATCAGCCGGCAGGCTTCCCATCGCCTCTGTTCCCAGAATTCCCAGTAAATTCCATCATTTTGTGCTTCTGAAATGCTTGAAAATAAAAGTTAAAAAGTATGTGAAATATGGAAGAAAAAATAAAGGGCCCAATATCAAACCCTGCAGAACCTCTTCATGAATAGACCTGCCCAGCAAGCATCGGTCATCACACAGATGTAAAGGTTACATCAGACTCTAATGCCTGGCTAACTTCGTTTTTCAGTTTAGTGGCTAAATCGTACAATTTCGTACCAGTTCCGTCGCATGAAATTGTACGATTTTAAAAAGGAGGCGTGGCACCTAACCCCACCCCTAAACCCAACCATCATTGGGGGATGAGCAAATCGTACTAAATTGTACAAATCGGATCGTACGAATTCACACGATTTCGCCGCTAAATCAAAAAGTTACGAATTGCCGTGAGATTGTGTTGGAAAATCGGGTTGATGTCAGAACCCAACGTCAGTTTGAGGTCAGACTCCAACATCAAGATGACGACACAACCTAAAACCAGCCAAAGATAAACGTCTGCTAATGTTAGACTTTGACGTTGTATGGATGTCATATCATGACGTTAAGCTGATGTTGGATTTTGGTTATTTAATGCCAAAGCCTAAAACTAACCAAATATCACCACCAGAGGACGTCGGTATTAGATGTCAGCTGACGTCAGTGTTAGACAACAAATTAACGTTAAATTTTGATCACCTGATGTCACAACCAAAACAGAACTAAAGCTTAACGTCTGTGCCTGCTCTTATCAGCCGGCAGACTTCCCATCGCCTCTATTCCCCTAATTCCCAGTAAATTCCTTCATTATCTGCAGCTAAAATGCTTTCTATAATAATAAAGAAATATGCAAAATGAGGAAAGAAAGAAGAATAAATAAAGGACCCAATACCGAGCCCTGCAGAACCTTCTTGAAGAAGCAGAGCTGGTTTCTCTTTATAAATCACATCACACACACTCTTATCAGCCGGCAGACTTCCCATCGTCTCTATTCCCAGAATTCCCAGTAAATTCCCTCAGCACCTGCGCACTGATAACAGGTTTAATCCCGTAAGCGGCGGCCGGAGGAGCCTCAAACATGCGCATCTGAGGTGGATTCTTCTCGAAATGAGCGATTTAGCCAAACACACATGAACCAATTATCTTTCTCACCACAATCGTCCTATAAATGCAAGACTGAGGTGACAAACTCAGCAGTTAATGGTGTCGTTCTTATAACGGCTGCTGGCGCTGTTATTGAGCTGCGCTGTTTATACTGCATTTACAAGGCGGCTGGTCTGAGCCAAGCTTCAGGTTTGAAAACTGTGCACATAAAGATTAGTCGACAAGCTTTTATAAACAACCCAGGAAGCTGTACTAAAATAAGAAATACAGTATCGATTCAAGTGTCATTCATTCATTCATTTTCTTTTCAGCTTAGTCCCTTTATTCATCAGGGGTCGCCACAGTGGAATGAACCGCCAACTCATCCAGCATATATTTTACACAGCGGATGCCCTTCTGACTGCAACCCAGTACTGGGGAAACACCCATGCACACTCATTCACACACACACTCATACACTACGGCCAATTTAGTTCATCCTTTCCCCTATAGCACATGTGTTTGGACTGTGGGGGAAACCGGAGCACCCGGAGGAAACCCACACCAACATAGGGAGAACATGCAAACTCCACACAGAAACACCAATTGACCCAGCCGGGACTCGAACCAGCAACCTTCTTACTGTGAGGCGACAGCACTACCCACTGCACCACCGATATCATATAATATAGACCCAATTATCTATATTGTGATTTGCACATATATCATTCTGGTGAAACATCACTGTTACACACCATAAGTGTGTGTGTGTTTGCACAATTGTTTGTGTGTGTATCTGTGTGTGCATGTTTGTGTTATTTTGTGTATGTGTATGCATATATTAGTGTGTTTGTGTTGTTTGTAGGTCTTAGTGTGTGTTTGTCCTGTGGAGAAATGATACCATGGTATCCACAATCCTGGACCAGGCCGTATCCTGAGCTGATGCTGAGGGGGTCATGGAGAAGTGGAGAGCATGAGATGGATTTCTGAAAGACCCCAGTGACAGACGAGTCTCCGCATTGATCCTGTGGGCCAGCCTGACCAGACGCCCGTGACCTACTCACACCTGCAGCTTCTCCACGATGGATGTCCAGCGTTCTCCTGCCTCTGGTGACTGCAGCTCTGCATACAGTGCTGGAGCAAGCTGAACTGCCGCTCCAGGCAAAGGACTGTTACGCCTGGAGGACTGGAGTAAGGACTGTTACTTCATCAGTTGGCAAAGTTTTGTTCCTTGCCAATCTTGCCACTGGCTTGCTTGGTTTGAGACTTGTAGAGCTGCGCATCGATGGATTAATCTTCAGTGTTTGGGCTTTCAGCAGTGAAGATTAAACCACACTGAACTTAACTGAACTGAACTGAACTTCAACTCTGAACTCTGGACTTTACTAGAACTATGTTAAGCTGCTTTGACACATTCTGCATAGTGAAAGGGCCACACAAATAAACATGCATTGAATTGAACTGTTGTCAGTGTGTTGGTGAGTGTGTTCTTTTTCTGTGCATGCATACATGTGTGTGTGTGTGTGTCTGTGCATGCATGTGTATGAGCGAATGTGTGTGTATAGTTTGTGTATGTCTGTATACATTGTGTCTGTATATAGTGCATGTGTTTGTTTGTGTATGGTGTGTGTGTGTCTATGTATAGTGTGATAGAGTGTGTGTGTGTGTGTGTGTGTGTGTGTGTCTGAATGACCATCAGCAGTGTCAGAGGAGCAGCAGGAGTGTGTGAGCGCGACTGAAGGCAGATGGAGAGACTGATGAGCCACACACACACACACACACACACACACACACACACACACACACTGCCCTTGAGTTCTGCTGATGCTGCGGCAGACAGAACCAGTGACTCCATCCTACTGACAGCAATCAAGGAGCACACACACACATTATTAATACATTAGATGTAATTGAAATAAATACAGGGGGTGGCACGGAGACTCAGTGGTTAGCACTGTGGCCTCACAGCAAGAAGGTCGCTGGTTCGAGTCCCGGCTGGGTCAGTTGGCCCCCCCACAGTCCAAACACATGCGTTATAGGGGAACTAAACTGGCCGTAGTGTATGAGTGTGAATGAGTGTGTATGGGTGTTTCCCAGTACTGGGTTGCAGCTGGAAAGGCATCCGCTGTGTAAAACATATGTTGGAATAGTTGGTGGTTCATGTGGTGACCCCTGATAAATAAGGGACTAAGCCGAAAAAGGAAATGAATGAATGAATGAATGAATGAACACACATGTGGTTGACTGAAGCATGTGTTACACAAACTAACATCACAGGGAAAGTTGACCCCAATAGGACACAACTGCAGGCTCGTGTGCACTCTGACCTTTGACCTCTGACCTCTCCTCAGGTCACAGGCGTGGGGTTTCTCATCGGGACACTCTGGGATTAACGTAACACTAATCCACTGGATTCTGAACACATTTCACACAAATAATCCTCCTTCATAAATCCTGCTGCTGGTGAAACATCTTACAATCAAACACAGGTGACCTGGACTGAACCGCTGAACAATCCCACAATTCCTCTCTCTCTCTCTCTGTCTGTCGCCATGCTAAGCTGACACTCTCTGCGCTTCATTATACAACAACATGAATGTGTGTGTGTGTGTGCGTGTGTGTGTGTGTGTGTGTGTGTGTGTGTGTGTGTGTGTGTCTGTGCGAAGGCTAAATGAGATTCTGCTGTTAAACCTTCTTGATAAAACTCAGAATGAACACGAGAGACACGACATAATAACGGATGCATAATGGAGATTAACAACGACACACAAAAAGGTACGCATAGTAAAATAAAAATATCTGAGAGAAGAGATGAAAGCGCTTTAAAAGATCACTGAGATTACCATAGCAACTATAGAATCACCACAACAAATAACTTAATTTAGTTGTTGTGTTACCATAGCAACTGTAGAGTCACCACAACAGATCACTTACTATAGTTATTGTGTTACCGTAGTAACTGTAGAATCACCACAACAGATCAATTACTATAGTTGTTGTGTTACCATAGTGACTGTAGAATCACCACAACAAATCACTTACTATTGTTGTTGTGTTACCATAGTAACTGTAGAATCACCACAACAGATCAATTACTATAGTTGTTGTGTTACCATAGCAACTATAGAATCACCACAACAGATCAATTACTATAGTCGTTGTGTTACCATAGTGACTGTAGAATCACCACAACAAATCACTACTATAGTTGTTCTGTTACCATAGCACCTGTATAATCACCACAACATATCACTTACTATAGTTGTTGTGTTACCATAGCAACTGTAGAATCACCTCAACAGATAACTTACTATAGTTGTTGTGTTACCATAGCAACTGCAGGATCACCCCAACAGATCACTTATTGTAATGGCTGTGTTACCATAGTAACTGTAGAATGTACTGCACTGTAAATTCCAATAGTATATCCTCTTGTGGGAATGCGATCACATTTAGTATGCTCACTTTTCAAGTACAGCTCACATCCCACACTCTAAAAACATTTCCGTCCTCATATATAAAATGAGTTTTGTAATACGCTTCGACGGACCCCATGACCCCGAGCATGAGCAGCATGAGCGATGTTAAACACCCGTAATAATGACGGCGCGTCTCGCTGCATTCACATGGATGCGCCAGAGAGTGTAAAAAGTGTGTGTTTTTTTTCTTTCTGCTTGGAGATGCGAGATGATGGAGCGGGGGAACGCGGCCCCGGACCCTGGCAGAGTTCAGCCGGGGTCGGAGAGCGGCGTCCCACATTAACTCCAGCTCACAGCTCTCAAATCACAGCCATTATGGAGAGCCAGTGAAGGGCTTTAATAACCTCCCGCATGATATGATCTGAAGAGGCCTGTTTTCCATCTCCTGTATGAAAATAGCCTGCTCTTCATTTCCTGAGAGATGCTCATGGATTCTGCTCTCGTCGCTGGCTTTCATATGCGGAGGGGGCGGGGCTTCCTACTCAATGGAATGCTGTAATTGGATACCGCCGTTAACAGAGCCGTGTGATTGGATGATCAAACCAGCATGAGAAAGTCATGGATTACGATACATTTCAGACTAATGACATCATTTTCATACCAAATGTGGTCATTCTTTATGTTTACATTTGATGGAGGGGGGGGTAAATAGACACTGTCATTAAGAGAGCTATGTGATTGGATGATCAAACCAACATGTGTGGCTGGTGGATTGCTTTCGAATGACAATCAGCTACGCAGTACTAATTACAGGACTATTAAATCTCTTATATTCAGTGTTAAGTAAATTACTTAAAGGTATTAATTAATTACTGATCACATCCATAAAATTGTTTTTGAAGTACTTTTCTAATTACTTTGTCTGAAAAGTAATCTAATTACTCAATATGCAAATTAATTACTTGACTCAATACTATAAGATCTGTTTAAACTCAACGCATAGACTTTAGGGCAGGCTTTTAGTCATTTGGGGAGTGGTTATCCTTCATTTAGGGCGGGACTTTTAGTCATTTGGGGCGGGGCTATCAGTAATTTGGGGCAGGGATATTAGTCATTTGGGGAGTGGTTATCCTTCATTTAGGGTGGGACTTTTAGTCATTTGGGGCGGGGCTATCAGTAATTTGGGGGCAGGGATATTAGTCATTTTGGGATGGACTATAAGAGTGGGTGTTGTTTCTGCTCTGCCTTCATCCATTCATTAATCTTCTTTTATTTTGCTAGCTACGCCCATATCTAACAACGATCCAATCAGTTCCTAAAGGACAACATCCATTTCCTCATCTCAGGACTATTTCAAGTGTATATATATCATAATAGGGGTAAAAATATTAACCTTAAATCTTAACTTCCATTTCATGACAACTTTAAACCGGTGATTTCTCAGCATCAGTGTTATCAACAAGCAGGACGTGTGCCTGTCCTTATTATCATCAATAACATACAGCACATTTCCCAGTGGACGTGCACCTGATAGACGGCCAGATTGCGCCGCATGCTAGAAAACAAATTCAGTCCAACATCTGGCAGCCGTTAACCTGGATGTGCACTTTCTAATGATGAAATCTGACCTCTGGTCTGGAGAGACGAGTTTCCCCCTGCTGTCCTTCAACAGCGCTCTGTTATGTCCCTGAAAAATCACAAACAAATACAAACATGCACTTCACAGGCCTCTCTGGATCCCTTTTGGGCAAAAACTCGGAAAAAGACATGCACTCGCAGTATGTGTATTTGAAAAATAACACAATGTTGCTTAGAAGACCACTTCAGTAAACATATGGAGATCTGTGTGCTTTGTAATAATGTCAAATCAATAGCGTTATTATGAAATGCCTCATTTTAGATCAAGCAAAAAAAAGAAAGAAAGAATCAACATATTGGATAACAAGGGGAAGAGTACATCAGGATATTTCAGCCTGAAGTCTCACAAAGATATTTATTGTCAAAAAGAGTGGCTAATTCGTACAGAATCATACGAATTCATTCATACAAACATGTGAATATTCATAAGGAGGCGTGGCCCCAAACCCCACCCCTAAACTCAACTGTCATTCGGGCATGAGCAAATTGTATTCATTCATTCATTTTCTTTTCGGCTTAGTCTCTTTATTAATCCGGGGTCGCCACAGCGGAATGAACCGCCAACTTATCCAGCACATGTTTTACACAGCAGATGCCCTTCTAGCTGCAGCCCATCTCTGGGAACACCCTTACACACTCATTGACACTCATACACTTAGCCTACCCAATTTACCTGTATCGCATGTCTTTGGACTGTAGGGGAAACCGGAGCACCCGGAGGAAACCCACGGGAATTCAGGGAGAACATGCAAACTCCACACAGAAACGCTTAGTGACTCAGTCGAGGCTCGAACCAGCAACTTTCTTGCTGTGAGGCAACAGCACTACCTACTGCGCAGCCAGCAAATTGTATTAACATATAAAATTTGACATTTTTTTCATTACCGTACAAAAATTAGCCACTAAATCAAAAGGTTAAGGGGCAACACGGTGGCTCAGTGGTTAGCACTGTTGCCTCACAGCAAGAAGGTCACTAGTTCGAGTCCCAGATAGGTTAGTGGGCGTTTCTGTGTGGAGTTTGCATGTTCTCCCGGTGTTGCCGTGGGTTTCCTCTGGGTGCTAGGTCATAGTGTATGAGTGTGTGTGAATGAGGGTGTAAGGATGTTTTCCAGTACTGGGTTGCAGCTGGAAGGGCATTTGCTGGAATAGTTGGTAGTTCATTCAGCTGTGGTGACCCTCGATGAATAAAGGGACTAAGCAGAAGGAAAATGAATGAATGAGGAAGTTAAGAATTTCAATGAGATTCTGTTGTATATTTCCATTCTGAAGGTGAACACATTTTTAAGTAGAGTAACTAATAGACTACATAATACTGCAGCTAAACTGCACTTCATTTTCAGTAAGGATCCTTTGGAGACCTTTTTTTTTTGGAGTATTTATTTCTGAATATGAAATAATGACGACTGAAGTTTTTCCAGAAGCCATTAACCCAAACTACCGGCTCTTCTCCTTGGAGAATTCAACAGAGAGAGACTGGTCTATCTTAAAGGGCAGTTTTCTCCTACAGCAGATCAATGAGCATCACAGGACAGAAGCCAGAGATTCATCCTTCACTGGAGACTCATGTGCTTTTCTCACAGAGAGGTTCATAAAGGGACAAATCCACCCTCAGGGGCAGACGTCTGGAACAAACACCTCTGATGAACCCAGACGCAGTGGGGTGGAGAGATCCAGGATTCAAGAGTTCAGAAACACACTCTTTCAGCTCAACTCTGTCTCAGAGTTAAATAAAAACAACTTAAATGAGCATGATCAGAACGTTACACAGTGGGCGTGGTTAGCTTAGAACATAAGAGAATGGGCGTGGTCAGCTGTGAGCAGAAGAGAGTGGGTGTGGTCAGCTTAGAACATAAGAGAATGGGCGTGGTCAGCGGAGAACATTAGAGAGTGGGCGTGGTTAGCTTAGAACATAAGAGAATGGGCGTGGTCAGCTGTGAGCAGAAGAGAGTGGGCGTGGTCAGCAGAGAACATTAGAGAGTGGGCGTGGTCAGCTGTGAGCTGAAGAGAGTGGGCGTGGTCAGCTGTGAGCAGAAGAGAGTGGGCGTGGTCAGCTTAGAACATAAGAGAGTGGGCGTAGTCAGCGGAGAACATTAGAGAGTAGGCGTGGTCAGCTGTGAGCAGAAGAGAGTGGGCGTGGTCAGCAGAGAACATTAGAGAGTGGGCGTGGTCAGCTGTGAGCTGAAGAGAGTGGGCGTGGTCAGCTGTGAGCAGAAGAGAGTGGGCGTGGTCAGCTTAGAACATAAGAGAGTGGGCGTAGTCAGCGGAGAACATTAGAGAGTAGGCGTGGTCAGCTGTGAGCAGAAGAGAGTAGGCGTGGTCAGCCAAGAACATAAGAAAGTTGGGCGTGGTCAGCTGTGTGCAGTAGAGAGTGGGCATGGTCGGCTGAGAACATAATAGAGTGGGTGTGGTCAGCTGTGAGCAGAAGAGAGTGGGCGTGGTCAGCTGAGAACATTAGAGAGTGGGCGTGGTCAGCTGAGAACATTAGAGAATGGGCGTGGTCAGATGCAAGCAGAACAGGTTGGTATCAGCCGAGAACCAGAGAGTTGGGCGTGATCAGCTGTGAGCAGAAGAGAGTGGGCGTGGTCAGCTGAGAACATTAGAGAGTGGGTGTGGTCAGATGCAAGCAGAACAGGGTGGACGTGGTCAGCCGAGAACAAGAAAGTTGGGCGTGGTCAGCTGTGAGCAGAAGAGAGTGGGCGTGGTCAGCTGAGAACATTAGAGTGTGGGCGTGGTCAGATGCAAGCAGAACAGGGTGGTGTCAGCCGAGAACAAGAAAGTTGGGCGTGGTCAGCTGTGAGCAGAAGAAAGTGGGCGTGGTCAGCTGAGAACATTAGAGAGTGGGCGTGGTCAGATGCAAGCAGAACAGGGTGGTGTCAGCCGTGAACAAGAAAGTTGGGCGTGGTGAGCTGTGAGCAGAAGTGAGTGGGCGTGGTCAGCTGTGAGCAGAAGTGAGTGGGCGTGGTCATCTTAGAACATAACAGAGTGGGCGTGGTCAGCTGTGAGCAGAAATAAGTGGCACTGAGACTGCGTTTTTAGATAGCGAAAATGTATCTTCGAAAAACTCGGAGGTGCGACTAGACCCTCAAGCTAGCAAGTTGGCATGACAACCATTTTATTTGATGTCAACAAAAGTGGGGTGTTGTGATGTTACTATAAACATTCCTGCATCTTGCATTATCAGATACAAAGATACGTTCTGTGTGAATAGCCCCTAACAATTATTATCATATACTTTCTTGCAGTATTTATGACCCAATTGGTTCAGCCGTGAGCCGTGAACTAGCCTATAAAAGTCTAATTTCAATGTATAAATGAATCTCCAATGCTGCTATAGTAAGCACAAGTTGTTCTTCCAAAAAATAAAACACCCAGCAGGAAGATGTGATGAGGGTCTGGACTGATTTAGGATCTGCACTGATAACCTGCTGCTGTCGTTGTAGAGATAAACAAGACAAAGCCGTCGCACCATGACCTTTGCTTTTAGCGCACTGACAGATTTAGATCCGTTCCTGCTTGAATGCTGATCATCTGCACTGCTCATCACTGTTTCTGTGGACGAAAAAAGAGCTGCTGTGATTTCTGAACAGATTGTTAGCAGCGCTTCGGTGAGTCCGCAAGGCCGCGGCCGCAACAGAAATCAGCCTCATTTACAGAGCAGCTTATTAATAGGATTACTGTTACTCATGCTCACATTTGCACTGTTAGCAGACGCTTTCACCCAACATGACTCTCTGTGTGATGTTACTATATACGTGATCAGACTCTCTATTTACATCAGAAAAACATCCTACAAATTTCAAGGCAATTAATAAGGTTTTTATTTAGTGAGTGATTCCAACACAGGCTCATTGGGGATACGTGCCCAGGGCTACATATTCGGGAAACCACAAATACATGCCCTGGCAAATGTCTGGCTTCATTTTGTGTGGGCGGTATGATGTTACCGACAACTTCTGTTACTTTTCACAATACTACTGTCTGATTGCCTCCATATAGATGTCTTTTTTCCAGCGAGGTCAGTTTGCTCGTTAGCTTACCTTGTATAATGTTGTATCTGAGATACAAAGCAGATTAAAGTTTGAGTCCAGTAAAACAAAACTAACTACAAAAGCAGTGTGAAATCGTATTAAAAGCAAGCAACCATGATGTGCTTTTCTCTTTTGGTTTGTTTTTTAAAACACTATCAGTTGGGTTCAAGATTATTTAAGATTCACAGAAATAAACACAGCCGACTCTGCGGATTTCTGACTGTTGTAGCTGTGAAGTAACTGAAATCATTCAGCATAGTGATATGGAGCTGTACTGCACTCAATGCATTTATCTTACATTAACGACTAACAAATAATGCCTGAACAAATATAAACATAATATAAGCTGAAACAGCAAGGTGTTCTGTGAAAATAATCCAAAAACATCCATCAAATAGTAGTATCGAAATTATTTTAGGCATAAAAAATTGAAAACTATATAAACTCGCTGGCCACTTTATTAGGTACACTTGTCCAACTGCTTGTTAATGCAAATTTCTAATCAGCCAATCACATGGCAGCAACTCACAGCATTTAGGCATGTAGACATGGTCAAGACAATCTGCTGCAGTTCGAAGCGAGCATCAGAATGGGGAAGAAAGGGGATTTAAGTGACTTTGAACGTGGCATGGTTGTTGGTGTCAGACGGGCTGCTCTGAGTATTTTAGAAACTGCTGATCTACTGGGATTTTCACGCACAACCATCTCTAGAGAATGGTCAGACAAAGAGGAAATATCCAGTGAGCGGCAGTTCTGTGGGCGCAAATGCCTTGTTGATGCCAGAGGTCAGAGGAGAATGGCCAGACTGGTTGGATAAGCACTCGTTACAACCGAGGTCTGCAGAAGGATGTAAGAATTTGGCATCAACAACATGAAAGCATGGATCCATCCTGCCTTGTATCAGCGGTTCAGGCTGCTGGTGGTGGTGTAATGGTGTGGGGGAGATTTTCTTTGGGTCCATTAGTACCAATTGAGCATGGTGTCAACGCCACAGCCTACCTGAGTATTGTTCTGACCATGTCCATCCCTTTATGAGCACAGTGTCTCCATCTTCTGATGGCTACTTCCAGCAGGATAACGCACCATGTCATAAAGCGCCAATCATCTCAGACTGGTTTCTTGAACATGACAATGAGTTCACTGTACTCAAATGGCCTTTGGGATGTGGTGGAACGGGAGATTGGCATCATGGATGTGCAGCCGACAAATCTGCAGCAACTGTGTGATGCTATCATGTCAATATGGAGCAAAATCTCTGAGGAATATTTTCAGTAGCTTGTTGAATCTCTGACATGAAGGATTAAAGCAGTTCTGAAGGCAAAAGGGGGTCTGACCCGGTACTAATAAGGTGTACCTAATAAAGTGGCCGGTGAGTGCAGTATCAAGACTCAAACTTTTAGAATAGTATTATTTATTATTATTTCCAGACTGTATGTACACAGAATGAGTGTGTGATAAATCCGATCTCAGTGGACAAACACACTCACACAAGTGAGTCTCCGCACATCAGATCTGTCCTCAAACTTCCAGATGACAGCTGTGCTGAATGATGCTTTATTTTTTCTTCCTCAAACTATAATTTTCACCTGGTTTTCCTTCTGCAGCGCCTCGTGGGGTGAAGGAGCATTGTGTGTGTGTGTGTGTTTGTGTTTGAGAGAGAGAGAGAGAGAGAAATCACCGAAGGCCAAATAAAATGAAGTCATAAATCTGACGCAAGTCCTCTGATAGCTGAGATGTGTGTGTGTGTGTGTGTGTGTGTGTGTGTGTGTGTGTGTGTGTGTGTATATGCTACATGCACAGCTCTTTTTTTATGTCTTCTGGATGGTCAAGACGTGGTGAAAAACTTCCATTAGACTCTTCCCTCAGGGTCGCGCCATTTTTCCCCAGATGATCGACTGAGGAACACACACACACACACACACACAGATGTGCGTCAGTGGATAAATAATACAGCTTTATCAATCATTAACTTGAGAATGGACAAACTGTGTTAGATATTCACAGGACGGGCTCGGACTGCTTCAGTTTTACTGCAAAAGTGCGTTTGCTTGGTTTTGGGGTCAGTCAGGTGTTATTTTATTACACAGCTCTCTGGAATACTTGGTTCTGATTGGTCAATCGTGGCATTCTAAGGTATGTTAAGTAAGGGATAAAGTACATTCAGGAGGTTTTTATCACAGATTAAAGCTTGTAAGGTTTATCGACAACTCGACGCAAAGACTGAAGGGTTTATTCTGTGAAAAACAACAGTCCTGGAAGTACTTTACCTTGATTATTACATGGATATGTGGTACAAAACACACACAAAACATTGTTCTGAGGTGTATTAGTTTATTAATTCTCTAAACAAATGCAAAGCTCACAGAAACGGAAACAGCTGATGGAGTATACACTAACCTGCGCATTATTCAGACACTAGATGGAGACAGACTAAAACAGCTGATGGAGTATACACTAACCTGAGCATTATTCAGACACTAGATGGAGACAGACAGCCAAAAACAGCTGATGGAGTATACACTAACCTGCGCATTATTCAGACACTAGATGGAGACAGACTAAAACAGCTGATGGAGTATACACTAACCTGCGCATTATTCAGACACTAGATGGAGACAAACAGACTAAAACAGCTGATGGAGTATACACTAACCTGAGCATTATTCAGAAACTAGATGGAGACAGACTAAAACAGCTGATGGAGTATACACTAACCTGCGCATTATTCAGAAACTAGATGGAGACAAACAGACTAAAACAGCTGATGGAGTATACACTAACCTGAGCATTATTCAGAAACTAGATGGAGACAAACAGACTAAAACAGCTGATAGAGTATACACTAACCTGTGCATTATTCAGACACTAGATGGAGACAAACAGACTAAAACAGCTGATGGAGTATACACTAACCTGAGCATTATTCAGACACTAGATGGAGACAGACTAAAACAGCTGATGGAGTATACACTAACCTGAGCATTATTCAGACACTAGATGGAGACAAACAGACTAAAACAGCTGATGGAGTATACACTAACCTGAGCATTATTCAGAAACTAGATGGAGACAAACAGACTAAAACAGCTGATGGAGTATACACTAACCTGAGCATTATTCAGAAACTAGATGGAAACAAACAGACTAAAACAGCTGATGGAGTATACACTAACCTGTGCATTATTCAGACACTAGATGGAGACAAACAGACTAAAACAGCTGATGGAGTATACACTAACCTGAGCATTATTCAGACACTAGATGGAGACAGACTAAAACAGCTGATGGAGTATACACTAACCTGAGCATTATTCAGACACTAGATGGAGACAGTCTAAAACAGCTGATGGAGTATACACTAACCTGAGCATTATTCAGACACTAGATGGAGACAGACTAAAACAGCTGATGGAGTATACACTAACCTGCGCATTATTAAGACACTAGATGGAGACAAACAGACTAAAACAGCTGATGGAGTATACACTAACCTGCGCATTATTCAGACACTAGATGGAGACAGACTAAAACAGCTGATGGAGTATACACTAACCTGCGCATTATTCAGACACTAGATGGAGACAGACTAAAACAGCTGATGGAGTATACACTAACCTGAGCATTATTCAGACACTAGATGGAGACAAACAGACTGAAACAGCTGATGGAGTATACACTAACTTGCGCATTATTCAGACACTAGATGGAGACAGACTAAAACAGCTGATGGAGTATACACTAACCTGCGCATTATTCAGACACTAGATGGAGACAGATTAAAACAGCTGATGGAGTATACACTAACCTGCGCATTATTCAGACACTAGATGGAGACAAACAGACTAAAACAGCTGATGGAGTATACACTAACCTGCACATTATTCAGACACTAGATGGAGACAGACTAAAACAGCTGATGGAGTATACACTAACCTGCGCATTATTCAGACACTAGATGGAGACAGATTAAAACAGCTGATGGAGTATACACTAACCTGCGCATTATTCAGACACTAGATGGAGACAAACAGACTAAAACAGCTGATGGAGTATACACTAACCTGCGCATTATTCAGACACTAGATGGAGACAGACTAAAACAGCTGATGGAGTATACACTAACCTGCGCATTATTCAGACACTAGATGGAGACAGACTAAAACAGCTGATGGAGTATACACTAACCTGCGCATTATTCAGACACTAGATGGAGACAGACAGACTAAAACAGCTGATGGAGTATACACTAACCTGAGCATTATTCAGACACTAGATGGAGACAAACAGACTAAAACAGCTGATGGAGTATACACTAACTTGCGCATTATTCAGACACTAGATGGAGACAGACTAAAACAGCTGATGGAGTATACACTAACCTGCGCATTATTCAAACACTAGATGGAGACAGACAGACTAAAACAGCTGATGGAGTATACACTAACCTGAGCATTATTCAGACACTAGATGGAGACAGACTAAAACAGCTGATGGAGTATACACTAACCTGCGCATTATTCAGACACTAGATGGAGACAAACAGACTAAAACAGCTGATGGAGTATACACTAACCTGCGCATTATTCAGACACTAGATGGAGACAGACTAAAACAGCTGATGGAGTATACACTAACCTGAGCATTATTCAGACACTAGATGGAGACAGACTAAAACAGCTGATGGAGTATACACTAACCTGCGCATTATTCAGACACTAGATGGAGACAGACTAAAACAGCTGATGGAGTATACACTAACCTGCGCATTATTCAGACACTAGATGGAGACAAACAGACTAAAACAGCTGATGGAGTATACACTAACTTGCGCATTATTCAGACACTAGATGGAGACAAACAGACTAAAACAGCTGATGGAGTATACACTAACCTGCGCATTATTCAGACACTAGATGGAGACAAACAGACTAAAACAGCTGATGGAGTATACACTAACCTGCGCATTATTCAGACACTAGATGGAGACAAACAGACTAAAACAGCTGATGGAGTATACACTAACTTGCGCATTATTCAGACACTAGATGGAGACAAACAACTTAAAACTTAAAGCTAAGTCCAAAAGTCCAAAAACTTAAAGCTAATATAAATTAAATTAGCTGAATGAGGGCTGCTTATGTCCTCCAGAGGTTGCATTTTCAGCCGCATCCACATACATTTAAAAAAAACAAAAACAAATGTACAGTTTTCCATAATCTGGCAACCTGGGGTGAGGAAGTATCATTCGGTTAATCTAGCAGTGGGCTGGTTATAGAGATCAAAACAAAGATGGACATTCTGACACAGAACGCACGTATTTTAAGCAGAATACCTGAATTTAGCATTTTTAAATATCTACAAACATATTAGCACATTTTTATGCTTTATAAGAGTCAAAAAAGTACATACAGCACCTTTAAGCTGGGTAAGTGAGTGCTGCTGAAATGGAAATAAACTAATTTTATGAAAGCAGAATTCATTCATTCATTCATTTTCCTTCGGCTTAGTCACTTTTTTCTTTAGGGGTTGCCACAGCGGAATGAACCACCAACTTATCCAGCATGTGTTTTACACAGCGAATGCTCTTCCAACTGCAACCCAGTACTGGGAAACACCCATATACACTCATTCACACACAAACAATACGGCCAATTTAGTTTATTCAATTCACCTACAGTATAGCACATGTGTTTGGACTGTGGGGGAAACCGGAGCACCCGCAGGAAACCCACTCGAACACAGGGAGAGCATGCAAACTCCACACAGAAAAGGCAACTGACCCAGCCGGGACTCGAACCACTGACCTTCTTGCTGTGAAGCCACAGTGCTAACCACTGAGCCACTGTGTCGTCCAGAAAGCAGAATTTAAATATTTGTGATTGAAATCGTCAGATGTAAACAGCATAAATAGCGATTCAGCAAAATAAAATATACATATAAACCTGCATAATGTCCAAAAAAACAAGCTTAAATAAAAGCCTCCCCAAACTAAAACACAGCAGCGTCTCGTCTTAATAGACCCTTTTCACATTTGTGGGTTTCTCAGTAGCGGAAATCGTCATAGTTGGGAAAACTTCGAGCGCAGTGAATGTGAGAGTACAACAAATATTTTTTTACAAGCTTATTTGCTCAAATAATAAAAGAAAAACTCTCTGATGGTGTTATCAAGACTTTCAGAAAGAGGAAAGACAGTGTGAGACTGATGACGGCAGCTAGAGGAGAGAATGTCAGATTTACTGTCCTGCATCCACACACACTGCACTACACACACCTTGCACCAGATATAGCTCAGTTTTTGTAATTTGAAGCAAAGATGATATAATCCATACATAAATACATCTAAATGTTCATTTGTTTTTCAAAAAACTCAAAATATTAAAAACCTTCAAGGATTTAAGATGCTGATGAGCGTTAAACACGTCATAACAGGCTTGTGAAGAGGGTCCATTGACTTATTTCTATCACATCTCTGACTGAAAATTCTCCCAGCGCACTCGCGTCTCATGCTGTATGTTCCCTTTAAAAGCAGAAGTGTGTTTTCTTGGACGGGCCTCGTTAATATTAATATCGCACAGACTGTTCTTTGTTAACGGCAGAAAGTTCTGGGAGTAAACCTGCAACAGAAAACAAAGAGCAGATGAATCATTCTGACCTGAGAAAGACTGTCAGATGTGATTCCTTCTGTCTGGATGAGCAAAAGAGATGCTGCGACTGTCTCAATATTGGATATATCCACGGCTGAAGGCAAAATTATTATCCCTCCTGTGAAGTTTTAATTCGTTTTTTAGGATGGCACTGTGGCCTCACAGCAAGAAGGTTGCTGGTTCGAGTCTCGATTGGGTCAGTAGGAGTTTCTGTGTGGAGTTTGCATGTTCTCCCAGTGTTGGTGTGGGTTTCCTCCGGGTGCTCCGTTTTCAGTCCAAACACATGCGCTATGGGGGAATTGATCAACTAAATTGGCCGTAGTGTATGAGTGTGTGTGTGAATAAGTATGGGAGTTTCCCAGTGATGGATTGCAGCTGGAAGGGCATCCGCTGTGTAAAACATATGCTGGAATAGTTGGTGGTTCATTCCACTGTGGCGACCCCTGATAAATAATGGACTAAGCTGAAGGAAAATGAATGAATGAATGAATGAGATATTTCCTTAGTGTTGTTTAACATTTCTTCAACACATTATTAAAGATAATATTTTAACAACTCATTTCCTTTATCTTTGTCATGATGACAGTACAGAATATTTTTCAAGATAATATTCAGCTTAAAGTGTAATTTAAAGGCTTAATTATAATAAATACACTTAAAAAAATGAATAAATCAGTCAAGCTGACTAAGAAATAGTACATTAAACTTTTGCATTTTTTGTGTTGTTGTTGAAATCTGTATAACTTATTAATTTAAGTTAAAATAACAAAAATGGATATGGTGTCACGGCTTTTGGTCTTAAAATTATAATCAGTGTAGGTGGGTTAGGTTAAAAGTAAAATATTATTAAGCCACCTTATAATATTAACCTTAAAATTGTTTAATTTTTTTTATTCCAGCCAAACTAAAATAATTAAGACTTTCAACAGAAGAAAAAATTTATATATATATATTATAAGAACTAATGTAAATATCACCGTGCTGTTAAACATTAGTGCTGTCAAATGATTAATCGCATCCAAAAATAAAAGCTTGTATTTATATAATGTGCTCACTGTGTACAAATATTGTGTATATATATATATATATATATATATATATATATATATATATATATATATATATATATATATATATATATATATATATATATATATATATATATATATATACAAAAGAAATACAAAACCAAAACATAACCATAAATATATATGATGTTTAACAGAGCAAGGAGTTTTCCACAGTATTTCCTCTAATATTGTTTCTTCTGGAGAAAGTCTTATTTGTTTTATTTCGGCTAGAATAAAAGCAGTTTTTAATAGTTTTAAAGCCATTTTAAGCTCAATATTATTAGCTCCTTCAGCAATATTAGTGTTGGATTGTCTCCAGAACAGACCACTGTTATGCAATGACTTGCCTAATTACCCTAATTTTACCCTAATTACCCTAGTGAAGCCTTTAAATGTCACTTTAAGCTGAATACTAGTGTCTTGAAGAATATCTAGTCTAATATTATGTGCTGTCATCATGGCAGAGTAAATAAATCAGCTATTAGTAATGAGAGTAATGAGGCTAATAATTCTGACTTCAACTGTACACGTGTGTGTTTATTAATATACATACAAAATACATATGCACAGTACACAATCATTCATTCATTTTCCTTCAGCTTAGTCCCTTTATTCATCAGGGGTCGCCACAGCGGAATGAACCGACAACTATTCCAGCATATGTTTTACACAACGGATGCTCTTCCAGCTGCAACCCAGTACTGGGAAACACCCATACACACTCATTCAGACACACACTCATACACTTCACCCAATTTAGTTGATCAGTTCCCCTATAGCGCATGTGTTTGGATTGTGGGGAAAACTGGAGCACCCGGAGGAAACCCACGCCAACACTGGGAGAACATGCAAACACTGAAATACCAACTGACCCAGCCGGGACTCGAACCAGCGACCTTCTTATAATATGTAAATACAAGCTTTTATTTTGAATGCTATTAATTGTTTGACAGCGATTATACACACACACACATCCTCTAGTATGCGGTAACTGAAAGGCCTTTATATGTTTAGTTATGTATCCACCCGAGGCGTATTGTGAATTAAATGTAAAAAGGTTTGCGCAGATGTTTCCCTGTGAGGGACGAACGCACTGGACTAAACACAGATCATCTGCTGCGTTTCATATTCAGACGTAAAGCCTTAAAGTTAGTGTAGATCCGTGTCGAGTAGAGCCTGATAAACACAGCTGATGAAGTATTACGCTTTTACTTTATCCGTCCATGTCAGGTGAATAATAAAAATAATACATTTACCGAGCAGACATATTTCTTAGAAGCCATGAAAGTGTATTTATATCGATCCGCTGTCAGTTCCACTTGACCTAGATTGCAGAAAAAAGCAGAATATTGCATTACGCTTTACAAGAAAGCACAGCTCCAGTCTTTCTGCTTCTTATTTTCACATTTAATTCAATACATTACCTGCAATACAGGTTCTTTCTAAGAGGTTTGTGGAGGATAAACTACAGGCATCACTTCACACTTACATTTATAGTCAGAAAAGTTGCTTTGAGTTATTTATTTTATTACACAATGCAATTGTACGATAGATAAAGATGATGAGAGTCAGGCCATGTTGCCAGATCATGTTTAAAAAACAAGCTACTACTAATGATAATGCTTTTTAATGAAATGTTAAATATATATATATATATAAATTCACTTTTTATTTGCTAACTTGCTAATGTATGCATGACTTAATTGTGAATGTACTGTAGGATAATATAAATGTTTGAGAGTGACTCATAAAAGCTTGTAATGCCCCTTAAAGGGACAGTTCATTAATAAAAATGTAAATTATAGTATTTACAACTTTTTTTAAAAGGGAAAGGTCACAAAAAACTGTAAATAACATTTACATGTTGTTAAATTTGTTACATTTACACATTGTTAAAGGGGCGGTTCACCCAAAAATGTAAATTACTGTATTTACAACACATTGTTAAAGGGGCGGTTCCCCCAAAAATGTAAATTACTGTATTTACAACACATTGTTAAAGGGGCGGTTCCCCCAAAAATGTAAATTACTGTATTTACAACACATTGTTAAAGGGGCGGTTCCCCCAAAAATGTAAATTACTGTATTTACAACACAACTCATAAAGGTGTATAACCACTTGAGGGGGAGTAGATAGTCAGTAAATGGTCATATTTTGGGGGAACTGTCTCTTTAAGTGGCAGAAAAAAGCTGTGTTCCTGCACTGCGTCCAAATGAAAATGCAAACCGACATTAATGGATATTTCCTTCAGCACTGCTGTCAGATGTGGGAATATCTGATAAAACACACCATCCTGCTGCCGCTGCTGCTGCCGCTCGTCCAGGAAGAGCCTGATTTCCTCATCATGAGAAACATGACATGCAGCGCTCCGCAGACCGAGATGAGGAGAAAGGTTACGGCTTTATTAAGCACTCTCGCAGCAGACTCAGAGACGGACAGACTCACAGACAGAGGGAGAGATAGATGGACGGACAGATGGACAGACAGACAGACAGAGAGATAGATGGACAGACAGACAGACAGAGAGATAGACGGATGGACAGACGGATGGACAGACAGGTGATGGATGCAGTTTTTTTTGTGGGAAACGGTTCTGCTTGGAGGCTCATGCAGGCAGCTGGTCCTTCATGTCCATCATCAGTGCTGGCACACACACACACACACACACCTCTGGCAGCTCTTCAGCACCAGAGTCCATCCGTGCACAGCTGGCACAGGCCTGAGTACTGATGTGTGTTTGAGACCTGATCCACTGCCAGAGTGTTTTTACACACACACACACACACACATCCACACTCTTTGTACACACATGCATGAGCATGCACAGACATGCACGCACACGCACATGGACAAACACACAAGCATGCACTCATTTAAATGCATGCACACACATGTATGCATAAATACATACACACACACACACACACACACACATATTTGCGTGCACACTTAGATGCACAAACACGAGCATGAACAGACACACACACGTATATACACGCATGAGCATGCATACATACACACACATGCACGCACACATGTATGCACACATGAATTCATGCACACATTTGCACACACACGAGCATCCACACACACACATGCACGCACGCACACACACGCACTAAGAAGCCAAGTTTAACTTCAATAAATACCATCTAGGCGCCACGGTGGTGCAGTGTGTAGCACGATTGCTTCACAGTAAGAAGGTCTCTGGTTCAAGTCCCAGCTGGGTCAGTTGGTGTTTCTGTGTGGAGTTTGCATGTTCTCCCCGTGTTGGTGTGGGTTTCCTCCGGGTGCTCTGGTTTCCCCCACAGTCCAAACACATGCGCTATAGGGGAACTGATTAACTAGATTGGCCGTAGTGTATGTGTGTGTGTGAATGAGTGTGTATGGGTGTTTCCCAGTACTGGGTTGCAGCTGGAAGGGCATCCGCTGTGTAAAACATGTGCTGGATAAGTTGGTGGTTCATTCCGCTGTGGCGACCTTTGATAAATAAGGGACTAAGCCCTTGAATACCATCTTGCTAGACACTGTGTACACTTCTGCAAGTGCTTTTATCATGATTAGACACCCCCTTTACTGTAGTGAGCGTCGAGTGTTGTCCACTGAGTGAACACTGCTGAAATACTGCACACTGATGAGGGAACACACAGACATTCACTAAGTTTGTGATGAAGAGGAGCTCATTTCTTCATGCAGAATAGATTTTTAATATAGAAATGAAACGTCTCTTCTTTATTTTAGGAGTGTAGTGAAGGCGGCTCATTTTTGACCCTCAGACCAAACAGTGTACACAGAATAATAACCCAAGAATGAAGGTGAAAGCCAGTGAAGCTCAGTGGCCTTCATCCGCGTGTGCTGATCAAACAGTGTTAGTTACAGCAGCGGCTGTAGTTAACGTGTTGGTTAGTCAGAGGTCAGATGTTTTATCATCCTCTCTGGAGTTTTCCACTCATTTATAATGGAGCCGAGCGGCGCCACAGGCCTGCGGTCCACACAAGGTGACTTTTATCTGGACCACAGCGAGCTTCCCTCACGCCGAGAGCTGGTCCCGTCCCAAATCAAGACAGAGGAAGGTCAGGACACAGCACTGGATAAAGCAGGACCAGCCGTTCGTTCACTTGCAGAGAGGGAGGCTGCGTCCCGAATGACACACTCTACACTTCTTGATAGCTCTCATAGGATGTCAAGGCATTATGGAAACGCCCCCTAGTGGACAAAAAACAAACCCTTCAGCAGGTAATTAACCCTACTGGGCTGTGACTGGAAGGGTGTGTAAAACATATGCTGGAATAGTTGTCAGTTCATTCTGCTGTGGAAACCTCTGATAAAAAGGGGCTAAGCTGAAATGAATGAATGAATGAATATTAAAAAGTTAATAATAAGAGTTAATAAGCGGTGTAATAGCGTTCATAAGAGCAGAAGGCGGTAAATAGGGTGATCTGGGGCTTAATAAGGAGATGAAGAGCAGAATTCATGGTCTGAGAGACAGAATAAATGAAGAGTTAGGATGACACGCACACACACACACACACATGCACACACACACACACACGCACGCACGCACACACACTCACAGAAATGTTTGTATTGTGCTTTTGTCTGCATGTCTTCTCTCTGTGTGTAGTGCATGTGTATATACTGTGTGTGTGTGCTTTGTTTGCGTAACTCTGTATAGTGTATGTGAGTGTGCATGTGAGAGTTTGTGTACATGTGTGTGCTTGTGTCTCTGAGACCAATGTTGGGTCAAATATGGACAAACCCAACTCTTTTATTATCATTGTTCAATTTAAATGACCCTTTTTAACACACACACATATCTATCTATCTATCTATCTATCTATCTATCTATCTATCTATCTATCTATCTATCTATCTATATATATATATATATATATATAAAGGTTTATTTATGTTTGGGTTTGACCATATTTGACCCAACACTGGTTTACTATAACCCAGCATGTTTAGTGTTGTCTTTGTGTGTGTGTGTGTGCTTGAGTATAGTATGTTTGTGCGTTTGAGTGTGTGCGTTAATATGCATGTGTGTGCCTGTGTGTTTTAGTGTATTAGTATATATATATATATATATTGTGTGTGTGTGTATGTATGTGTGTGTGTGTGTGTGTGTGTGTGTGTGTATGTGTGTGTGTGTCTCTCTCTCTATGTCTGTGTATCAGTATAGTCTGTGAGTTTGTGTCTCTGTTTATACAGTATGAGAATAGTATCTATGTGTGTGTGTCAGTATATATGAGTGTAGTATGTGTGTGTGTCGCTGTGTGAGTATTGTATGTGTGGAGGGGTAGTGTTTGTTGGTATGTGTGTGTGTGTGCATGTGAGTATGTATGTATGATTATATTGTGTGTTTGTTTGCACTCTGTGTGTGTTGGTGTATGTATATATTCATTCATTCATTCATTCATTTTCATTCGGCTTAGTCCCTTATTTATCAGGGGTCGCCACAGCGGAATGAACCGCCAACTATTCCAGCATATGTTTTACACAGTGGATACCCTTCCAGCTGCAACCCAGTACTGGGAAACACCCATACACACTCGTTCTCACACACTACGGCCAATTTAGTACATCAGTTCCCCTATAGCGCATGTGTTTGGACTGTGGGGGAAACCGGAGCACCCGGAGGAAACCCACGCCAACACGAGGAGAACATGCAAACTCCACACAGAAACACCAACTGACCCAGCCGAAACTCGAACCAGCAACTTTCTCGCTGTGAGGCCACAGTGCTGACCACTGAGACACCGTGTTGCTGCTGGTGTATATATATATATATATATATATATATATATATATATATATATATATATATATATATATATATATATATATATATGTGTGTATAGTATGTGGGTGTGCATGTGAGTGTGTGTTTGAGTAAAGTATGTGTGTGTGTGTGTGTGTCTTGTTGTGTGTCCACACCTGCTCTCAGTCTCTATATCCACACAGACTCTCAAAGGATCAAAGATGATGACAAGTTGTTTTTCAGCTTATTTG
This sequence comes from Danio aesculapii, assembly GCF_903798145.1. Classification (NCBI taxonomy): domain Eukaryota; kingdom Metazoa; phylum Chordata; class Actinopteri; order Cypriniformes; family Danionidae; genus Danio; species Danio aesculapii. The sequence continues at coordinate 73,728,384 of NC_079441.1, read as the reverse complement.
CCTTGCCGAGCTTCAGCCATTTAATAATTCATTTGCTTGTATGAATGATGAACTATTAGCCAGAGGCCTTTTCAAAAGTGACTCATAATAAAGAGAGAGTGTGTGTGTGTGTGTGTGTGTGTGTGTGTGTTGTCTCCGGGTCTGTCTGTTTTTTTTTTGGGCTGAAATTCTATCAGGATCAGATGATGTGCTGTGAGATATGAAATTAACATCAGTATCTCAGGGCTGCTGAGGGGGAACGCGTCTAATCCCAGCCGACTTATTTATTTCTTCATCAGATTTATGTCAAAAAAATATGCATCGCGCGGAGCTCAGGGCGCACCGTTTCAATCAGCGCGTCCAGAAAGCTGATAAATTAATAATTCCATGTTTCACTAAGACGACGGATTATTTTATATATATTTTATGATTACGGTTTAAAGCAGAGGTTGACGCTGGAAAGCAGACTCGTATTTCTAGGCGGTTACACGAGCGGCAATAAACTTCTCCGCCTCATAATTCCTGCTCGGCTCGGGTTTGAAGGTGAATTTACAGCGTGCACTTGAGTTTGCGGAGCGCCTGCAGCTCCGTGTATACAGCCACATTGAGTTTTGTGCTGTGATTATGTGGATACACTAAAACTGTCTGATCACGTTCCCGAGCGCTTTCTGATTTAATCCTGGTCTCCACTGACTTCACAGAATAAATACCGTGATTTAGTCACGAGAAACATGAGATATGTTACATAAACTGTTATCTAACATGAGATTAATACAGAGATGTCATATTTAATACACCAGCTCTCCATCAATCTCATCCTGAGCAAAATACTGCACTAACACAGTTAATACTACTGTGTTTTTGACCCAAACTGTAGTAAGCTATTTGGACTGATCTGTTGTGGTGATTCTAAAGTTGCTACGGTAACACAACAACTACAGTAAATGATCTGTTGGGGAGATTTTACAGTTGCTATGGTAACACAACAAGTACAGTAAATGATCTGTTATGGTGATTCTACAATTGCTATGGTAACACCAACCACAGTAAATGGTCTGTTGTGGAGATTCAACAGTTGCTATGGTAACAACAACTACTGTTAATGATCTGTTGTGGAGGAGATTCTACAGTTGCTATGGAAACACAACAAGTATAGCAAATGATCTGTTATGGGGATTCTACAGTTGCTATAGTAACACAACAACTACAGTAAATGATATGTTGTGGAGGTTCTACAGTTGCTATGGCAATACAACAATCACAGTAAATGATCTCTTGTGATGATTCCACAGTTGCTATGGTAAAACATCAACCACAGTAAATGATCTGCTGTGGTGATTCTACAGTCACTATGGTAACACAACAATTATAGTAAAGTTCTGTTGTGGAGATTCTACAGTTGCTATGGTAACACAACAAGTATAGTAAATGATCTGTTGTGGAGATTCTACAGTTGCTATGGTAACACAACAACAATAGTATAGTCAATGACACATAGAAAAGCGCAGAAAGTCTTTATAACCTTTAACGAAAAGTTAGTAATAGGTTTATGACACTTAATTTTTATAATTGTAACGTATAATTGATGTAGTTAATTTACTTAATAAATGTATGTTTGCTTTTTTTAAAAGTAAAGTCAACTAATCGCTTTAAAACTATTATGAATTTTAATTATGAATTTAGGGTTATTCACAGTATATATTAAGAGAACTTACTGTTTACCAGGTTACAATTTTACTGTAGCATTTTTACAGTTTTTTACAGGTGAAATCACTGACAATTTAAAAAAAAATTTTTTTAAAAAGCTTATATTTCTATTGCTGACAAGTTGACTCGGCTCAAAAAAGTGCAGAAACCCTTTGTAACTCGTAACAGTTCAGTTGGCAGCTTAATTTTTATAATTGCTCACATGGTTTGGTAACTTAACACATTTAGGTTCACTTTTTGCTAAAGTAAATTCAACTAATCACTAATTCAAAAAAACACAGTAACAACTGTCAACAACAACAAAAGGCATTACATGTGAAGTGGCGTGCCGGGAATACTGAGAAATTACATTTATGGTTATTCACCATAAATAGTAAAGAAACTTACAGGTTAACCAGATTACAGATTTTTACTGTAGCAGGGTTTATTATCGTTAAAACTCTGGTCATATTTTAACAGTGCAGTTTACTTTAAAAACGCGAGAGAAAAGCATTATCTTATAAGTGAGCCCTTTTTAACTTAGAACAGTTACGTTGACAAATTAATTTTATAATTGTTTCTCATAGTTAATTTCCTTAATAAATTTGGGTTTGTATTTTTCATGCCGAGAATTCTGAGAAATTTAATCTACAGTTAAATACTGTATATATAAAGGACACTTACTGTTAACCAGATTACAGAATATTACTGTTTCTTGTACAGTTGAAATTGCAGATATTTTATACAGTGTATATTTTAACAAAAAACCACTGCAGAGCCTCGTAACCATCCCAAACATCATCTGATCTTCAGTATCTGCACATTAGCGTCCGCTCGCTCCAGTTGTCAAGAACAAACGACGCGCCGGCGGCCAGATGACTTCTCCATTCTCTCCTCCATTCGCTTTCCAGCAGAAAGAGAAAAGCTTTTCACATTTTTGAGCTGACAGCACAGAACACACGCCGCCTTTCTGCGAGTAACGTCCAGGAGCGACGGAGGGGGAAATGGGGCTTTAAATTGCCTCTCTTTTATCTGCCTCCTCCTATCCCTTATTTCCACTTCCGGCGGAGCATGACGGAGAACATGAGCCTCAATATGTACAGCTTCAGCGTTTGGCTTCTTCTGCGTTTTCATCAATTCACACCGCTCTCTGTGTTTTGCTGCTGATGGAAATAAAGCGTCGTCCCGTTCGCTTCCATGCTTGACGTTTACGAGCCGTCAGAAATCAGTTTTAAGGTCAATCCATAAAACTTCACGGCATCTGTAAAAAGATGTACTTGTGTTTTAGAGTATATCATTTATGCAGGATTACTCGACTGGGTGTTTAAAGGATTCGATTTGCTCAGAAATTAAAGTTCTGTCAGATGCAAAATAATAAATAAATCTGCATTCAGATGCATTTCACAGACAGCAGATTGTTCAGTGACCAGACTAAAAGAAAATTATAATAATACTTTTTGGTGTTGGAAATATAATAAATTAGCTGTCATCATTTTTAAGTTGTAAAATAAACTGTCAACAATAAATATGGTAACGTTTTAAATATTTTAATCTTTTTAATAAATAAACTGAGTGGAAAATATGAGTATTCATTTACGTGTAATATGTATGTTTTCTAATCGTTGCATAGTAGTGTTAAGTAATTTTTTATTGAATTAGAAATTAATTACAACAAAGTATGTCAAAATATAACAAAAAAAAATTCTATACTTAATATGATGCTACCATCAGAAATCAATTTTAAGGTTAATATATAAAACTATGCTGCTGTCAACTCTATTATCCTGAAATATGTTATCGTCAACTCTGTTACCATCGACTCTGTTATCGTCAACAGTTATAGTCAACTATGTTACTGTCAACTCTGTTATCATCCATCCTGTTCCTGTCAACACTGTTATCATCAACTCTGTTATCGTCAACTCTGTCATTGTCAACTCTGTTACCGTCAACTCTGTTATAGTCAAATCTGTTACTGTTGACTATGTTATTGTCGACTCTGTTTTCGTCAACTCTGTTATCATCAACTCTGTTATCGTCAACTCTGTTATAGTCAAATCTGTTACTGTTGACTATGTTATTGTCGACTCTGTTTTCGTCAACTCTGTTATCATCAACTCTGTTATCATCAACTCTGTTATCGTCAACTCTGTTATCGTCGACTCTGTTACCGTCAACCCTGTTATCATCCATCCTGTTCCTGTCAACACTGTTATCGTCAACACTGTTATCGTCAACACTGTTATTGTCAACTCTGTTATCGTCAACTCTGTCATTGTCAACTCTGTTACCGTCAACTCTGTTATAGTCAAATCTGTTACTGTTGACTCTGTTATTGTCGACTCTGTTTTCGTCAACTCTGTTATCATCCATCCTGTTCCTGTCAACACTGTTTTCGTCAACACTGTTATCGTCAACTCTGTTATCGTCAACTCTGTTATCGTCAACTCTGTTGTCGTCAAATCTGTTACTGTCGACTCTGTTATTGTCTACTCTGTTTTTGTCAACTCTGTTATCGTTAACTCTGTTATCGTCAACACTGTTATCGTCAACACTGTTATCGTCAACTCTGTTATCGTCAACTCTGTCATTGTCAACTCTGTTATCGTCAACTCTGTCATTGTCAACTCTGTTACCGTCAACTCTGTCATTGTCAACTCTGTTACCGTCAACTCTGTCATTGTCAACTCTGTTATCGTCAACTCTGTCATTGTCAACTCTGTTACCGTCAACTCTGTCATTGTCAACTCTGTTATCGTCAACTCTGTCATTGTCAACTCTTTTATTGTCAACTCTGTTATCGTCAACTCTGTTATCGTCAACTCTGTCATTGTCAACTCTGTTACCGTCAACTCTGTTATCGTCAAATCTGTTATTGTCGACTCTGTTTTCGTCAACTCTGTTATCGTTAACTCTGTCATCGTCAATTATGTTACTGTCAACTTTGTTATCATCAAATCTGTTATCGTCAACCCTGATTTTGTCAACTCTTTCGTCAACATTTATCATCAACTCTGTTTTCATCAATTATGTTATTGCCAACTTTGTTGTTATCAATTCTGTTACCATCAACTCTGTTACTGACAAGTCTGTTTTCTTTAACAGTCATCGTCAACTGAGTTATCGTCAATTATGTTACTGTCAACTCTGTTTCTGTAAACTCTGTTATTGTCATTTCTATTACTAGTTTAAAACCTTTAACAAGCTTAACAACATCTATTAACAAAATCCAATGTTTCCTTTCACATTTAAGCATGTAGTCTTCAAATGCAGTAAAAGTCTTCAGCTGATCCTCACCTTTTACAGACACAGACATTAATTCACTTGACGACGCACAGTTACAAAGGCAAACATTGAGACGCACGTGCGCGTAATGAGACGCCGTTAGAGAAACGCCAGGCTGTGATGGTCCCGACAGCAGAATAAATGACTTCAGCTCAGATTTAATTCATTATTGTCCTTCAGATCTCATTCTGCCCACGGCAAACTCACAATCACCTAATTGAATGAAACGATTCGCTCTCATTTTTTTATTAGTGGTTTAGGCAGTCAGGTGTGTCGCCGTGCTTATTTCCTCAGACAATTAAAGATCCATAATTCATTGCAACAGGAAGTGAGCGCGGGGAGTCTCATCTGGTTTGGACATGGATGATTCTGCGCCTCTGATTAGAGAAATTCTCCCGACACCTCGCTGGATGGATGTACATAAAAGATCAAGATTTTAATTGCTTTTCGAATTTATTTCTTGCCATTCCGGAGGACGAAGTGATTGGAGTATTGATTAGAAAAATACGCATAGACCAGTCTCCAGTCACTTTTATAAAGCAAAAACTACTAACTTATGAGAGAATCAAAGGTTTCATTTCAGATTAATACAACATCTGCTTTTATAATCGCAGCTGAAGCCACGTATCATGCTGTTTAATAGTTGCAAAATATACTAAAATGTTTATATTGATTACCAATAATCTAAAGCCACATTTATGAGCTTTAATAGATGATTTTAATGTGTGTTTTTTTGTCAGTATAATTTTATTTATTATTTATTTTTGGCTATGATTAAGCACATTTTTGAGGTTTTTAATATACACTGTAAAATAAACACTGTGAGTTCCACACAATTTATTAATGTTGTTCCAACACAAATCGATTAAGATAACTTAAAACTTTCAACAAATTTATGTGGATTGAACATAAAAAATTAAGTTGTCGCAATAAAATCTCAAGAATTGTGTTGTTTTAGCTCATTTAGTTAAGTAGCTTGAACAAGTAAAAACATATTTTTTCAGTGTATTTGACCAGTTATAATGCTTGTAAATATTGTCATGACTTTCCATTTATTTCTATATTATTAACTGAAAAATAAAAGTTTAATCAGATTTTTTTTAATTATGAAAAACATAACAAAAAAAATAAATAAATAAATCACAATTTATTTACTAACGTTTTGATGATTGTATGAATTTGTCAGTGCTTTATCGTCAACTCTGTTTTCGGCAACTCTGTTAATGTCGACTCTGTTGTTGTCAACTGTTTTCATCAACTTTGTTTTTGTCATTTCTGTTTTTTGTCAGCTCTGTTATTGTCGACTGTTATCGTCAACTCTGTTATTATCAACTCTGTTACCGTCAACTCTGTTACTGTCAATTCTGTTAGTAAACTCTGTTACCGTCAACTCTGTTACTGTCAATTCTGTCAATCAACTCTGTTAACGTCAACTCTGTTAACGTCAACTCTGTTAACGTCAACTCTGTTAACATCAACTCTGTTAACGTCAACTCTGTTACTGTCAATTTTGTTAATCAACTCTGTTACTGTCAATTCTGTTACTGTCAATTCTGGTAATCAACTCTGTTAATGTCAACTCTGTTACTGTCAATTCTGTCAATCAACTCTGTTACCGTCAACTCTGTTACCGTCAACTCTGTTACCGTCAACTCTGTTACTGTCAACCCTGTTACTGTCAACTCTGTTACTGTCAATTCTGGTAATCAACTCTGTTAACGTCAACTCTGTTACTGTCAATTCTGTTAGTAAACTCTGTTACCGTCAACTCTGTTACTGTCAATCAACTCTGTTACTGTCAATTCTGATAATCAACTCTGTTAACGTTAACTCTGTTACTGTTAATTCTGTCAATCAACTCTGTTAACGTCAACTCTGTTACTGTCAATTTTGTTAATCAACTCTGTTAATGTCAACTCTGTTACTGTCAATTCTGGTAATCAACTCTGTTAACGTCAACTCTGTTACTGTCAATTCTGTTAGTAAACTCTGTTACCGTCAACTCTGTTACTGTCAATCAACTCTGTTACTGTCAATTCTGTTAATCAACTCTGTTAACGTTAACTCTGTTACTGTCAATTCTGTCAATCAACTCTGTTAATGTCAACTCTGTTACTGTCAACTCTGTTAATAAACTCTGTTACCGTCAACTCTGTTACTGTCAATTCTGTTAGTCAACTCTGTTACCCTTAACTCTGTTATCATCAACTATTTTCGTCAACTGTTTAATCACTTCTGTTTTCACCAATTCTGTTATTGCTGACTCTGTTTCGTCAACTCTGTTAACGTCAACTCTGTTATCCTGAATTTCGTTATCGTCAACTCTATTATCCTGAACTCTGTTATCCTCAACTCTGTTACCATCAACTCTGTTTTCATTAACAGTTAACGTGAACTCTGTTATTGTCAGTTATGTTACCGCCAACTCTGTTATCGTTAACTCTTTTTTATGTTTAAAATAATACAGGTTTTGCTGTAATTTGGCACATTTTTAGGGACTTCTTCAATGTTTAAAATTAGACCTTATTTAAACTAAGCAAATAAATATTACTCATTAAATTGGACTGCAATGAATGAATATGCAGAGGACATATTAGCTATTATTTGAAATGTGTCCTTGTTCTCTGTGTGTGTGTGTTTTATTTATTATTTATTGACTTGTGTAGGCTCAAGGAACTGACTGAGAACATTAAAATGAAAGCCCTGTGGATTGTAATTATAATCTGAGAGCTGTTGACCTCGGGCAGAGGTTTAACCCACACACACGTCAACATCCGTCGAGATTTAGACACACACAGGCGGACAGGTTTGCAGATTATATTTTTCATAATTAGACCAGAGTAGGTAGCGGAAGTGGGTATGTGCTTATTAGCCACAATTAAAAGCAGCGAGACTCGTGATCCTGGGCTGAGAAGGGCATTAACCCCGCAGGAAAACACTGCAGACGGGCGGAAATCTGAGCTCAACTTACAGTCAGAAAACTCTCTTAAACGCCTCGCATTATAAACCATAACCTCTCTGATCCTTTAAGAACATGCAGAACTCAAAACTTCATAATCCAGTGATTGATACTAAGCTTTAGGAGGGTCTTGAATAATAAAAATAAAATGAACAGTGACATTATTTGCCTTATTTGTCAGGTAAGATCGACTGTTGTGTCCTAAATGCGTCGAGAACTTCGGTCTTATTTACTTACATTGTTTTTTTGGGGGGAGGGGCATAAAAAGAGTAGAATAAAGAATAATATAGCTTGTTATCATGCTTTATATTGCTATTGTGTTATTTTAAAGTGCACCTATTTTGCAAAAATGACTTTTGTAAGGGCTTTAAACCCACTTGTGAGTGAGCAGTGTGTGAATATATCCAGCCTCCAATGGTAGACATCAAGTAATTGTATTTTTTATACTCACACTTGGTGAAAACAGTCTGCAGAAACACTTTGATTCACATTCTTCTTTTGTACTTGTCATCAGAGGGGGAAAGCCCCGCCCCCGCCTCTCCCTCATTAGCATAAACAGCCCTTAGTGAGAAGCAGCCAACTGCCAAAAACAAAAACAGTGGACAAACACTACAATACTTCAGGAATCAGCACACACACACACACACACACACACACACACACAAACCAAAAAGTCTGCATTATATCTACATTACTATTTCTCACTGTTCTGAGGAACAAGAGCACTACCTAATTAATATTCATTAGCTTTGTGCTCTTGTGTAATGATGTCACCACCCAGCCCTCTTTAAGCCACTCCCACTCCTGGAGGCTCTGGAGAATCTGGAGGAGTTCAGTGTGAAAACACAGCCAAACTCTCCTCCTGCAGAAGACGGATTTCTCAAATTGGATAAATGTATGAAAAATGACAGCATTCACTACTGACCCGGCAACCAAAACCACACAATTACAGGGAGAATAAACAAAAAACATCAGAGACGAAAAATACAGCAGAACGAAGAGAGAGAAAAGGGGACGACGGAAAATTATTTAATGCTTCAACACGCTCTCAATTGTGATTTGATGTCAGTCAAGAAAAAAAGAAAACATTACACACACACACACACACACACACACACACACATATACACACACAAGACCTCAGCGACCACACACCACAGGACACTTCATGACAGCACCATAGCAACCACCAACAATATCTTAGCAACTACATAACAATACCATAACAGCCACCAACATTTACAACTGCAGAGCAACAACCAGTGGTGTGTTGACACACACACACACACACACACACACACCAAATTAATTATTAAATAAATCATTGTTTAAATATTAAACCATAAGAAAAAATAAACTGTAAGAAACCAAATATGCTGATTTTAGTGAAATATAAGACTAAATAAGAGTAAATATTTATGTCGTGACGTCAGGTGAGCAAAATTCAATGCCTTGCCAGCATCTAAGGACAACGTTATTTTGACGTTCATTAATGACGTCAGATGACGTTGATATTTGGTTGATTTTAGGTTGTGTTGGAAAGTGACCAAAATCCAACGTCATATTGACCACAAATACTGACATTTATTTATCAAGTATCAGGTACAAAATCCAACATCTGATAGGTGTCATAGTAGTAGCATCCACACAACGTCAAGCTGTAACATCATTAGATGTTGATATTTGGTTGATTTTAGGTTTGACGTTGAACATTGACATCGGCCTGATGTTAGGTCCGACAAAAACTCGATTTTCATTTCCAAACAAATTGCAGCACTCCCATGATGTTGGGGTACAACGTCAATCTGAGGTCATGTTGACATCCTGTGCCTGCTGGGTGTATGTGGTGGGATGCTAAAAATGTGAAGATGGTGTTCACAGAAAAGTCCTTCACTAAACTAAATTCACCGGCCACTTTATTAGGTACACCTTACTAGTATCAGGTCAGACCCCCTTTTGCCTTCAGAACTGCTTTAATCCTTCATGTCAGAGATTCAACAAGCTACTGGAAATATTCCTCAGAGATTTTGCTCCATATTGACATGATAGCATCACACAGTTGATCTGATGCCAATCTGATGCCAATCTCCCGTTTCACCAGAATCCCAAAGGTGCTCTATTGGATTGAGCTCTGGTGACTGTGGAGGCCATTTGAGTACAGTGAACTCATTGTCATGTTCAAGAAACCAGTCTGAGATGATTGGCGCTTTATGACATGGTGCGTTATCCTGCTGGAAGTAGCCATCAGAAGATGGAGACACTGTGCTCATAAAGGGATGGACATGGTCAGCAACAATACTCAGGTAGGCTGTGGTGTTGACACCATGCTCAATTGGTACTAATGAACCCAAAGAAAATCTCCCCCACACCATTACACCACCACCAGCAGCCTGAACCGCTGATACAAGGCAGGATGGATCCATGCTTTCATGTTGTTAAGGCCAAATTGTGAGCCGAGCATCCGAATGTGTCAGCAGAAATGGAGACTCATCAGACCAGGCAACGTTTCTCCAATCTTCTATTGTCCAGTTTTGGTGAGCCTGTGTGAATTGTAGCCTCAGTTTCCTGTTCTTAGCTGACAGGAGCGGCACCCGGTGTGGTCTTCTGCTGCTGTAGCCCATCCGCCTCAAGGTTGGACGTGTTGTGTGTTCAGAGATGCTCTTCTGCAGACCTCGGTTGTAACGAGTGCTTATTTGAGTTACTGTTGTCTTTCTATCAGCTGGAACCAGTCTGGCCATTCTCCTCTGACCTCTGGCATCAACAAGGCATTTGCGCCCACAGAACTGCCACTCACTGGATATTTCCTCTTTGTCAGACAATTCTCTGTAAACAGTAGAGATGGTTGTGCGTGAAAATCCCAGTAGATCAGCAGTTTCTGAAATACTCAGCAGCGGTGAGTGTTTAATGTGAAATGAGTTATTTTCCATTAATTGTGCAAAAACCCTGAATGTCAGCATTCCAAACATGCCTTTATAACAGCATAGCATTCATTTATGAATTTGGCAGTCGATTTTGTTCATTGCATTCAAGGTAAACATTTGATTAATTCTTGTATTTATATATAATCAAACCATAACCTTGGTGTTGCAACTGCAAAATCTACTTTTTGAGCAACAAGACCACAGCTGTTCTCAATAAAGAGTTGAAATATGAAGAATGAAACACAATTAAACATGTATAAACATCTGCAATGTAAAGCTATAGAGCACTCCAAGAAAACACCACCACCATATATCAGTGTACTTCACTCAGGAAACAAATAAAAGTAGTTTCTCTTTCATCTCGGACTGCTCTTTATTCGCAGATTCATCCACATGTAAAAAATAATGATATTTAACTTTGACAGTTTTAACCCTGCTCTTTCTCCTCAAAAGTAAGGCAGCGAGGCGGAGGAGAAGCTTTCTGACAGCCTCCTCAAAATGGCATCTGCAAATTACAGGCTGTTACGTTCTCTTAGCACCTATTAATTATATCAAAGATGAGAGCGGCCAGCCGCACCGTGATTTATTACACCACTAACTTGTTGTGTCACTCTGGGGATGAAGGGAGGGGCGACAGGAGAGAGAGAGAGAGACAGCACTGGACCTGACGACCCAAACAACCTGCACAGACCTCACCTGACAGACAGAGAGATGGAGAGAGATAGACAAACAAACAGGCAGAGAGACAGACAGACAGACACATTTAGATGGACAAACAGACAGACAAATGTAGTCAGACAGACGGACAGATCGGTTGACAGAGAAAGACAGACAGACAGACAAACAATCAAACAGAGATTTAGAGAGAGATGGACCGACAGACAGACAGAGAGAGATGTACGGACAGACAGACGGACAAACAGACAGAGAGAGAGAGATGGATGGATGGACAGACAGACAGACAGACAGAGAGAGACGGACGGACAGATGGACGGACAGAGAGAGAGAGATGAACAGACGGACAGGCATTCAGACAGAGAGAGAGATGTACGGACAGACAGACGGACAGACAGACAGACAGACAGACAGAGAGAGACGGACGGACGGACGGACAGAGATGAACGGCCAGACAGACGGACGGACGAACGGACGGACGAATGGACAGACAGACAGGCAGAGAGAGAGAGATGGACGGACAGACAGACAGACAGACAGACAGAGAGAGAGATGGGTGGATGGACAGACAGACAGAGAGAGACGGACGGACAGACAGACGGACAGACAGAGAGAGATGAACAGATGGACGGACAGACGGACAGACAGACAGACAGACAGACAGATAGATAGACAGACAGACAGACAGATAGACAGACAGACAGATGGACGGACTGACAGACAGGCATTCAGACAGAGAGAGAGATGTACGGACAGACAGACAGAGAGAGAGATGGATGGATGGACAGACAGACAGAGAGAGACGGACGGACGGACAGACAGGCAGTGAGAGAGAGAGAGATGGGTGGATGGACAGACAGACAGATGAACGGCCAGACAGACGGACGGACGGACGGACGGACTGACAGACAGACAAAGAGAGAGATGAATGGCCTGACAGACAAACGGACGGACGGACAGACAGACTGAGGTACAGACATACAGACATACAGACAGACAGACGGACGGACGGACGGACGGAAGAACAGACAAACAGACAGACAGAGAGACAGACAGAGAGACAGACAGACAGACAGACAGACAGACAGACAGACAGACAGACAGACAGACAGACAGAGAGATGAATAGACAGACAGACAGAGAAATGGCTGGACATCCGGAAGAACGAATGGACAAGCAAACAGACAGAGAGATGGGCGGACAGACAGACCACATTTACCCACCTCACCTGACAGACAGACAGACAGACAGACAGAGAAACAGAGAAACAACACTAACTGGCCTCTTGAGATGGACAAACAAACAAACAAACCTACAAACAAACAGATCAACAGACGGACAGACAGCAATCACCAGCCTCACCTAAAAGACAGACAGACAGACAGACAGTCCCGCAGTCAGACAGACAGTGTGATGTGGACATCTGCCTATTTGTTGGCTGTTTGGCTCAAAGCTCAGTGTTTGTCCACAGGCGGTGAATCAAGAAGCTCTTTCAGAAACAGCACAATCTGATCCAAACTGCAGCTGAAGCTCAAACTCCACTCAAAACTCCAGCTGACAGCATCACAGTCTGACAAAGCAATTCTGCCACTGAAGCAGGCTAGAAAATTAACAAGAGCCTGAGAAAAACATGACAAAATGTCTTAAAAATCAACATTAGAAGGCAAAACATCCACAATTCAGCAATCTATTAGCGCTGTCGCGGTGAACGTCAACATTTTGTGCAGAGCTGGGCATAATAACCAATCACACTCCAGGCTGAGGAGTTAATTAATGCAGCAGCCAATCAGAGTTCAGTTTTCAGAGTTCAGAATAGTCATAAGAGTAGAATAGACTGTTCTTCACTCTCTATAGTAAATCAAATAGTTCATTTATTCATTTTCCTTCAGCTTAGTCCCTCATTTATCAGGGGTCGCCACAGCAGAATGAACTGCCAACTATTCCAGCATATGTTTTTCACAGCAGATGCCCTTCCATCAGCAACCCAGTACTGAGAAACACCCATACACACTCATTCACACACACACTCATACACTACGGCCAATTTAGTTGATCAATTCCCCTATAGCGCATGTGTTTGGACTGTGGGGGAAACCGGAGCACCTGGAGGAAACCCACGCCAACACGGGGAGAACATGCAAAACTCCACACAGAAATGCCAATTGGCCCAACTGGGACTCGAACCAGTGACCTTCTTGCTGTGAGGGCACAGTGCTGACCACTGCACCACCGTGCCGCTCAATCAAATAACATAGTTTGAAAGCACTGCCAGAGACAGAGCACTGTAAAGTACAAGCCTAAACAAGCAACTTTGAGAGGTTTTGCTAATTTGGTGAAAACTTAATTTCTTTAATGGCAAAGTGGCATGGAGTTGCTCATATGTGAACTTTTACTCGAGGACGTTAAACTTTACTCTCTGCTACATTTGGTGATGTTCCTCCATTACTGTCCAATAATAACAAATATGATTTATATGACTTGTTTGAAGCGTCCAAAACTTTGAAGTGTCAAAATTATACCATTGGTAAATATGGAATAACTATGGGCACTTTTAACTTATATTATTACACCTCATTTCACACACTGTCTGGTGAACTCTACATCCCTTACACACGCTCATTCAAAACATTTCATAATCATTCTCCACAAAAAAAAATAAATAAATCAATCAGCATGCTGTGACTTCTTTTTAGATTAAAAGTAACTAAACTGTACACAAATATGGGTAAATCAGCAGTTTCCTGTGTTTTTATTTTTAGTTCTGCTTTTGAGATGCATTATGTGATCTTGATCTTTCTTCTAACAGCTTTTAACCTTGAAATGTGTGAACATTTTATGAACATTTGTAATAGTTTAAAGTGATATATTGTCTGTGTTAGTGTTGTAATAAAAACATCCAGGCTCATTCTGATTACGTACCCCTGTATACATTTCTGGAGAGCGCCAAATACATCGCAGGAGTTACATTTTTTTGTAGTTTTTGTTTTCACGAATCCACCAGAGGCTGCTGTGTATGCTTTTTCACATCTCAAATTTCTCTACTCAGTACCATTCATGCCTGCTGTTCTCATGTAAATCCACCAGAGGCCGACTGACCAATCCCCCAACCCACCACCTTCCCTAAACCCAACCGACAGTGTTTTGAAAAGCAAGAAAAACCCTTGTGGCAGCCTGATTTTTAACCACGTTTTCAGATCTTACAACATTCTCAGCCCCTTATTTACTTGTTTTTTGCCTTTTGTGTTTGTCTTACCTGCTTTCTGGAACCGTTCTTCACTGGAATGGAAACCCGTTGTCACAGTCAACTCCACTCTGTATCTCAAATTCTTTGACATACGTAACTGGTCACAGAAGCAAAGCCGTCCACATGGAGGTAAACGATTAGCTGCTAGTGTAACTAGTCTTTTGCGTCTCTTCTGCGTTGTGTAAATAAATATTCACTCTGTTATATCTTTTATCGATTTTATTGTTGTGAAAACAGTTAGAACAGAAAAATGAGCGCAGATCTAATCTACCAGCCTCGTGCAATGGCTTCCTCCTACATACTCGACAACGAATTTCCTTTTCTTTTTTTAGGTAACAAAGGGGGCGCTCTACATGTAAAACAATAAATAAATGTTAACCCCTTCCTTCCCATTAGTATTTTAATGTATGCAAGTGGAGAGATACAATATAACCCTGTTACATTAGCATGAAAAGCGTTCGTTTAAAGATGAAATGCAGCATATGTAGCTCTGGCTACATAGTTCGTGCTCTCCAGAAATGTATATAGGGCTACATATTCAGAATAAGCCTGTGCTGTAATAAACTGCAGCACATTTTCTGTTATTATACACACTTATGTCTCTATATATTATTTCTAACACATTATATTATTTCAAACGAATAAAATGTCAATACAAGTCACTTTGTTAAAGTGTAGAGTTGAATTTTCAACATCAGAAGAGGACAGAGCAGAGATCAACATCCCATAATGCAGTTCACCACCACTAATAAACACAGAAACGGTTATATATTTTACAGTGTAGTAACTTTTTTAATGAAGTAATTTTTTAAATCAGATACTTTTTCACCCTTACTCAGGTAACTTTTATGATGGTTTACTTGTACTTTTACTTCAATACAGATACTCCAGCCACCTCTGCTCCTCTGTTGCGCAGGTCTTATCCTAACAGGTGTGCCATTATAGAGATGTTACATCAGGTTTTGTCTCTCAGATGTTCACCTGTGGCACTGCACACACTCGTCAGCTCAGAACTGAAGGCCGGTTTTAAAATAACACATTTGCTTTGGATCTGAAACACTCCATTAAAGCCGATCCAATGACCTCACACCACAACTCAGACTCGTCCAATGGGATCGCTTGTTGTGACATTCATAATGAATTTTTTACCCGGAGGGGGATTTTTTTTTTGCACGGTCTGTGGTTCATTCTGCCCCACTTACTCCAAACAAACACACACACACACACACACACATACACACATGCACTGACACACACCAGAGAAAACGATGAACTTCTGTCAATTTACACCAGAGAGAAATCGATACGTCAGCAGGTCGAGGGGCTATTAGGAACAGACAGTGGAGTGAAACACACACACATATTCACAAACACACACACACACACTGCAGGGCACTAGATTTTCCTCCAGTGAGCGATCATTCATGTGTAGATGTTATATGTTTCTTTCTGCCGCAGGCGCGCACACACACACATTCCTCCAGTGTATTAGGAAAATGTTTTCAGTCAACATACATTACAGCAGTAAGAGCAGTACAGCAAAGCAAAATAAAAGAAAAAACATCCAATATTTGCAAAAACCACATACAACATCCATCTGACAGCTGACCTCTTAAACTCAGATGCTTTTTTCTTTCTGATATATCAAATGTAAAGGTTTACACCACACACACACACACACACTCATTCACTATGACCAGTTTAGTTGATCTGTTCCCCTATAGCGCATGTGTTTGGACTGTGGGGGAAACCGGAGCACCCGGAGGAAACCCACACCAACACGGGGAGAACATGCAAACTCCACACAGAAACACCAACTGACCCAGCCAGGACTCGAACCAGCGACCTTCTTACAGTGAGGCCACAGTGCTAACCACTGTGTGTGTGTGGGTGTTTCCCAGTGCTGGGTTGCAGCTGGAAGGGCATCCACTGTGTAAAACATATGCTGGAATAGTTGACGGTTCATTCCGCTGTGATGACCCCTGATAAATGAAGGAAAATGAATGAATGAATGAATAATAACTACT